>NC_135815.1:100564130-100864130 GCF_964213995.1 Mustelus asterias
GCTCCAGGAACCCGGGTTCGATCCCAGCTTGGGTCACTGTCTGTGCTGGGTCTGTACGTTCTCCCCATGTCTGCGTGGGTTTCCTCCGGGTGTTCCGGTTTCCTCCCACAGTCTGAAAGACATGTTGGTTAGGTGCATTGGCTAAATTCTCCCTCAGTGTACCCGAACAGGCGCCAGAGTATGGCGACTAGGGGATTTTCACAGTAACTTCATTGCAATGTTAATGCAAGCCTACTTGTGACACTAATAAATAAACTTTAAAACTTTACTAATAGTGAAAGGGAAGTGATTTTTAAATCTAATTATATGAAGCAAATCTGTGTGTGTAAGCCTCACTGGGGGTAATGGAAATCAGTGGATTAGCCATTATAAAATCTCAGCTCATACCTACTAACCTTGCAGCATTGCACTGGAGTTGCCACTCTTCCAGTTGCATGTGTTTAAAAAACAGTCAATCTTCACTCCAGCCCCATAGCAACCCCTCACTCTTGTTCCCCTGTCGATAGGGGACCTGAGTCAGCAACAGGGTACGAGGCTCCCCTCATTGTAACACAAGTCTTACGAAAGTAAAGCTTTCTGTCACTCTTCAGAGACAAGAGTTACAAGCCTCGACCAACCTCTACTCTGGCTGCAGCCATTAATTTCACCAAGCAACGAGTTGATAAAGAGTCTTTCCAAATATAACCCTTTGACAAAATGAATAATAACATTCAATCATTAAAGCCTTCACTTTGTTGATACGTATTGAACTTAAAAAAGATCAGACAGGAAAACCAGCTCAAAGTGAGATATATATTTCAAGAGTTTCGACTGGTGAACAAGCTACTTTGAAATCAGCCGTACTTGGAAGCAATGTTCCCTCCAAGCTGTGCGAAAATCTTAAAGGGGCCACTCAGCAACCTTAAAGGAACCACAAAGTGCGAAAAAACAGACTGTAAACACTGAAGGGTTATACTGTTGGCCAGTTAGCTCAGTTGGTTAGAATCATAGAATCCCTACAGTGCAGAAGGAGGCCATTCGGCCAATCAAGTCTGCCCTGACCACAATCCCACCCAGGCCATATCCCTGTAACCCCACATACTTACCCTGCTAATCCCCTGACACTAGGGTCAATTTAGCATGGCCAATCAACCTAACCCGCACACCTTTGGACCCTTGTTAAAACAATCCTGAAGGGGCCACTGGGAGGGAAAATTTCTGAGATGTTGTCAGATACAAGCTCCAAGTGGCAGGAAACCGGAGCACCCGGAGGAAATCCACGCAGACACGGGGAGAAACATGCAAACTCCACACAGACAGTGACCCGAGGCCAGAATTGAACCCGGGTCCCTGGCGCTGTGAGGCAGCAGTGCTAACCACTGTGCCACCGTGCTGCTAATAACATCAAGGCGTGGGTGCGAACCCCCGTACTGGCCAAACACATACACCCTTGTTTAAAAAATCCTGAGGGGCTACTGGGAGGGAAAATTTCTGAGATGTTGTCGCATACAAGCTCCAAGAGCTACAAGAAGGCGACTGCATTGATGCCAAGATTTAAAATTTGGAACAATTTATCCTGAGCATTTTCTGGAGAACTTCTTGCCTATCGCATCTGAGGCAGTGCAAGGTTGACTAATTCCCTCCTGCCATTAAAAAGTATAGGTGTACAACATTTACTGTATGAGATTTTTATCTTCTTTATAAACTGCTTCTTCATTAGCTTCTTTTGTTCCCCGACCAATCAGAATTTAAAAAAAAAGAATAAATATCACAGGCTGAGGGTGGGGAAAGTTATCGCTATTGTGTCTTCCTGAAAGCAGTTTATTCTCGCAATCAACAGAGTTAGTGGCCTTTCATCTGAGCAGACCTACAGGCCAACGTTGCTCTTCCATTCCTCAATCCCCAAATCCTTCCCCCACCCCCTCCTTCCACGACACACCGAGTCTTCAGAATTCCTCTCCTAGCAGGAAGCCAGAGCAACTAAAGGTTTCCTGCGAATTTCTCCAACCAAAGGACAACTTGTCACCATTTTCTATGGCATTCTCCTAACTCTTTTATCCCCAAGAATGCAATTAGATTGCGGTTGAAAAGGACATTGCTCTTTAAAAGGACGATGCAGTGCGTTTGGCGTGAGGAAGTTATGCTGAGTCCGAACTTTCTGGGAAACACTTAAAGTTTGGCAAGAGGCAGCTTTTCCTCTTAATTTTTTAAAACAAAATTGAGTAACTTGTTTTTAAAATTCTCAGATTAGCTGCAGAGAATAGACAGTACTAAAAAACACACACAAGGAGAAATGTCTCCTTCCCCAAGCTTAACTGCATGGACATCCAGCAAGAATTTCTTTTTGCCAACATTTGTTAAAGCAGCAACTTATCTTGTAGTCAGTATTTATTTAGCAATAACCCATTGGGATCACTTCTACCCCCGCAACGTGCAGGCTATAGCAGAGGCACAAAGAGACTTCCCGGCTGCTCAACGTAATAAAATGACAGAATGTTCTTGCTCCACCCACAAGGGTTATTCTTAGGTCAGCTTCCCATCCCGAGAATAAGTGTTTAAATAAATTGGTCCAGCTGTTTGTTTCTGCAGAGCCCATTAGTCTTTCACCTTGCTCTCTCTCTCTCTCTCCCTCTCTACAACCACATCACAACAAGGCTGCACTCACTTCAGGTCCAGCCTTTGAAACAAGACGATCAGGGTTAAGCCATCCAGAATGTGACTGTTTCTCAGCCACACTGAATAAGCTGATGTCCAACAGGAGGATGCAGCCATATACCAGCATGCTGCAACAGAGTAAAACTCGACTCTCATTTTGAGAGGCTTTTCCACAATCTATGGGTGGCACGGTGGCAAGTACTACCACCTCTCAGTGCCAGGGACCCGGGTTCAATTCCAGCCCCGGGTCACTGTGTGTGTGTGGAGTTTGCATGTTCTCCCCGTGTCTGCATGCGTGGGTTTCCTCCGGGTGCTCCGGTTTCCTCCCACAGTCCAAAGATGTGTAGGTTAGGGGTATTGGCCATGCTAAATTGTCCCTTCTTGTCCAAAGATGTGCAGGTTAGGGGGATTGGCCATGCTAAATTGCCCCTTAGTGTCCGAAAATGTGTAGATTAGGGGGATTAGTGGGATAAATACATGGGGCTATGGGGCTAGGGCAGGGGTTGGGCCTGGGTAAGATGCTTTGTCGGAGAGCCAGTGCAGACTTGCAGACTCGATGGGCCGAACGGCCTCTTTCTACACTCTCGGGATTCTATGATTCTAACAAAAGTTTGGAGAAAACAATGAAATATCTCAGGGGAGTTCAGGCACTATCTTCCTGTCTAATAAACATAAGCATTCAGGCAGTATGATTCGGAAACTTAGTTTTCCTGCAAATCGAACTCTAAAATGTATCTACATACATCAATGGAAACTTGCTAGATGCGCTTATTTTATAATGAATATCAAATAGAAACCAGAACTTACAATGAATTAGGAAAGTTTTGGATCAACACTAATAAATGCAAAATGTACGGATGTAGTTCTGAAAGAGAGTTAACATTTATCGCTGTTTCTTTCTCCACAGACACTGACTGATCTGCTGAGCTTTTCCAGAACTTTGGGTTTTTATTTTTCCTTTTTTGACATTCGCCTCAACCCCAGAGCAACAATTTGTCAAGTTTCCATTCTGATGGGAAGAACGCTTGTACTTGTTTATTTATTTCTTACCCAAGTATATTTTTATTAGTGCCACAAGTAGGCTAAACACTGCAATAAAGTTACTGTGAAAATCACCTAGTCGCCACACACTCTGGCGCCTGTTCGGGAACACTGAGGGAGAATTTAACACGGCCAATGCACCTAACCAGCACGTCTTTTGGACTGTGGGAGGAAACCGGAGCACCCGGAGGAAACCCACACAGACACGGGGAGAATGTGCAAACTCCGCACAGACGGTGACCCAAGCCGGGAATCGAACCCCGGTCACTGGTGCTGTGAGACGGCAATGCTAACCACTGAAACATCTCAAATGTTTTTTGTGGCATGTTTTTTTCTTAAAGCTCCAATGAATCGGTGTTGTAAGCAAGCACAACAGCCATTTCAGTATTTAGCAAAAGCACAAATGCCAACTAAGTGAATTTCTTTTTTATTCATTCGTGGGACATGGGCATTGCTGGGTGGCCAGCATTTATTACCCATCCCTGGATGCCCAAGGGCAGTTGAGAGTTAACCACATTGATGTGGCTCTGGAGTCACACATAGGTCAGACCAGCAGATTTCCTTCCCTAAAGGGCACTAGTGAACTAGATGGGTTTTTCCTGACAATCAACAATGGTTTCATAGTCATCAGTCGAGTCTTAATTTCAGATTTTTTATTGAATTCAAATTCCACTATCTGCCGTGGCAGGATTTGAACATGGGTCCCTGGAACATTAGCTGAGTTTCTGGATTAATAGTCTAGTGATAATACCACTAGGCCATCGCCTCCCCACTGAATAACCTGCTCATCTGTTTTCAGTGGGATTGGTTAAGAGAAGGGTTTAGTGAGGAAATCGCTGCTCCTTTTAGAATATTACCATGAGATCTTTAACATCTACTTATGCAGGTAGATGGGATTATTGTCTAAGTTTAAAGCCTAATGTAATGACATGCCTCTAAACATGGAACAGTCAGTCCTTCAGTCCCGATCAACAGTCTAGATTCTCAGCCCAGTCGAGTCAAGTGATCTGGCACTCGCAGCACATGGAGACTTGGTAAATGTGGTCGTTCTCACTGATTGATTGAATGACATTTTGTGAAGTCTAAACAAAGCCACAGAGATCTAATAGACACACTACTAGAACAACAAGAGACCGCGCAAATCCCAGTGTCAGCAACAGGATCTGCAGTTTCACAGTGTGAGTTCTGCATTGAGGCAACAGTTGTAGCTACTTAGCAAAGCAAAGACTTTCCTTTTATGTCCTGCGATATTTCACAAAGATTACCTTTCTTAGTCAATAGTTTACATAAGGATTTCTGCTTCCAACAGGCATGTATTCCTTCACTTACAATGAAAGATTTGGGCAGGTTGTCAACTGGAAACCTTCCATTCTCATTTTACCAGGTGCAAGTTAAGTGTTATAATCCAATTATCTGGCTAAACAAGTTGTTTCTTCTTTGCTATTTGAATCATAGAATCCCTACAGTGCAGAAGAGGCCATTCGGCCCTTCAGGTCTGCACTGACTCTCTAGTAGTGTATCTTACCCAGGCCCTCTCCCCTGACCTCTCCACATAGCCCCACACATTTTCCATGGCCAATCTACCTAACCTGCACATCTTTAGACTGCGGGAGGACACTGGAGCACCCGGACGAAACCCACGCAGACACGGGGAGAACGTGCAGACTCCACACAGACACTGAGCCAAGGCTGGAATCGAACCCGGGTCCCTGGTGCTGTGAGGCAGCAATGCTAACCACTGTGCCGTCCTGGCACCCCTTCAAGACTACTGTGACACCCTGGCGCCCCCTTGATAACCACTGTGCCACATGCCGCCCCCTTGCTAATCACTGTGCCACAATGCCACCCCTTTGCTAATTACTGTGCCACCGTGCTGCCTCTGCTTTTGTTTTAAAGTATAATTTAAATTGTTTTTTCAAAAAAATCACCAGAAGAGAAGGTGTTTAACAACGGTGGGATTTATCTTATTTAAATATTGCTTCCAGTGGGAGATTTTAACCACCCAACAAAAAAAAATGTTTACTTTCAATGGACTCTTTAATCTGAGGTGGGCAGATGATGAGGCGAATTTGCATCCCATTGCATTTTGTGAAATTGCAGAAAGACGTTTATTTAAAAATTGTTTTGCACCATTCTACGTAAACAAAAATGCTTCCAAAACAATGAGTTGAAACAGCAACTCCCTAAAACCGGGTCAGGTGAAATGTTAAAACTATCAAAATAATCTCCCCCCCCATTTTCAACCCATCCAGCTCTGAGTCTAACAAGGACAGGACAATGGGGAACGGGCCAATCTGCTCCCAGGAGGGGAGGTTCATGTTTATATATTTTAACAAGACGTCCAGACCTGCTTTGCGTATAAAACTGCACAGCTGGCTTTTGACTGGACAGTCCCAATTATTGATTGGGATGCCAAGAAAAGTATTAATAAAATAAATCAGACACGCAGGGGTGGACCTCCATCTCTGCTGCATGGTCGTCTGGCAGATTAGGTCAACAAAATGGATTTCTGGCAAGCAGTCAGAAAACTCTCTCCTCTGAAGAAAATCTACCTCTGCAAAAGTCTGATTTTTAAAAAAATACCAGACAGTTTGCCACTTGTCCCAGTGTTTTTTTTTCCTTACACAGGTCAGGTTATGTTTCTAAGCTTTGGAAGTTACCTCACAACAGCAGTGGAGAATTTCAGGCATGGTTCCACCATATCCCAACCTCCGGACACGGTTTTTAAAATTCATTCATGGGATTTGAGCATCGCTGGCTGGGCCAGCATTTATTGCCCATCCCTAGTTGCCCAAGGGCAGTTGAGAATCAATCACATTGCTGTGGCTCTGGAGTCACATGTAGGCCAGACCAGGTAAGAATGGCAGATTTCCTTCCCTAAAGGACATTAATGAACTAGATTTTTTTTTTCCGACAATGGTTTCATGGTCATCAGTAGATTCTTAATTCCGGATTTTTAAAAAAATTGAATTCAAATTTCACCATCTGCTGTGGCGGGATTTGAACCTGGGTCCCCAGAACATTAACTGAATTTCTGGATTATTAGTCTAGCGATAGTACCACCTTGCCATCGCCTCCATTGAAGGGGATGGACCCTACAGACCAACGATGGAATTTCCCGCCTCCCCTGTTTCCATTCTTCAGAATGGAAGAGATTCCCCTTTCCAAAAGCCGTGTTAAGTCTCCAATGATGGAGGTAGACCGACCAGATTATCCAGTACAAACTCGGTTTGTTGAAGACACAACTCAGCAGGGCAGGACTCAACCTGCCAGTTTTCTTTTGACTTCCTTTTCTTGAGACCAAGTGGCCTGTTGCCATGCTGGGCCTCCGCCTAGCAACGCAGGGAAGTGCTGCTAAAACTTGTCCCGTGTCAATTAAGACTGAAATCTGAACTCATGACCTTCAGGTGGAAGTCCTACATGATAGGCTGGGGTTAGTAATCACCTGAGATGGGTAAAACCTTTTAAAACCTCTACACGACCTTGCACGCAAGTTCCACAATTTACCACAACAAAGAAAAAAAGATGATTGCAAGGAATCACTTTTATTTACTAGAGGTTGAGGCTGCCACTGTTCGCTTGGCACAAGCGAAAATCTTAAGATCAATCAAGTAACCCATGGCTTTACCATTAGTATAAAACTGATTGGTGTTTATATTTGAATTAAGACTAGCCTGTCACTCTCCTGACAATAAGTAATTGTGTGGTTGTGCCAAACCCCAAACGCAGCAGTGTTGGTAACAGCGCAGAGTCACTGGCAGCCCGCAAAAGGCCTCTGAACAGATGACGCACTGTCTTTAACTCTTTGGCTACGCAAATGGATAAACCACTGCTCCTGGCCCACAGTGAACAGCTGCTGGAGACCCTGAGTTACGGTCTCTTTACGTTCTGCACTGAAGCTACAAGACGTTTAAAAGTTGCTCGAAACCGAAGCCAAGTTGCATGAAGTCATGCTTGGCACCGCTTCTCACTTTGTTACTCCTCCTCTCCAAGAGTACAGCTAAGCTGTAATACATCATATGTAAGCCAGAGAGCAGGATGTACATTGCAACCCACCCGCTTTACAAGCACAATATGGAATATCCCTCCAAATTCGGCAAGGCCAAAGGAGAAAGGAACAGATCTCAATTCAGTTTTTTTGTTGGGAGTTCATTGTTTATGTCTCCTTTGTACAAAAATACATTTGCAAACTGCTGCCCACCTACTCAGGACAGAAATAGCCTTGATTTTAAAATCTTCATCCTTGTTTTCAAATCCCCCCAAGGCCTCACCCCTCCCTTTCTCTGCAACCTCTTCCAGCCTCACAACTCTCCGACATCATAGATTCATAGAATCCCTACTGTGCAGAAGGAGTACTGCCCATCGGGCCTGCACTGACAACAATCCCACCCAGGCCCTATCCCTGTAACCCCACGTATTTAGAGTCATAGAGGTTTACAGCATGGAAACAGGCCCTTCGGCCCAACTTGTCCATGCCGTCCAGTTTTTACCATTAAGTTAATCCCAGTTGCCCACGTTTGGCCCATATCACTCTATACCCATTTTACCCATGTAACTGTCTAAACGCTTTTTAAAAGACAAAATTGTACCCGCCTCTACTACTACCTCTGGCAGCTTGTTCCAGACACTCACCACCCTCTATGTGAAAAAATTGCCCCTCTGGACCCTTTTGTATTTCTCCCAACTTAATCCTATGCCCTCTAGTTTTAGACTCCCCCACCTTTGGGAAAAGATGTTGACTATCTAGCTAATCTATGCCCCTCATTATTTTATAGACCTCAATAAGTTCACCCCTCATCCTCCGACGCTCTAGGGAAAAAGGTCCTAGTCTATCCAGCCTCTGCTTATAACTCAAACCATCTAGTCCTGGTAGCATCCTCTTTCTAGTTCAATAATATCCTTTATTATTAATTACCCTGCTAGTCCCCATGACACTAAGGGACAATTTGCCATGGCCAATCAACCTAACCCACACATCTTTGGAGCGTGGGAGGAAACCGGAGCACCCGGAGGAAACCCATGCAGACACGGGGAGAATGTGCAAACTCCACACAGACAGTGACCCGAGGCCAGAATCGCACCCAGGTCCCTGGCGCTGTGAGGCAGCAGTGCTAACCACTGTGCCACCCATGATGTCACTGTGGTATTTAAGCAGCAGTAATAGCAACACAATTAGATCCCCTCATATTCAATCCCACCCCTGCCAACCTGCAGTCATTTTGACAACAAATTATGGGCCAATGTTTTGCATTGATATAGTGCCTGTAACGTAGTAAAATCTCTCCGGGCATTGCATGTAGGAGGACATGTCGGGGAAGTGGCTGAAGGAATGATCCAAGGCACCGATCTGAAGCAGCTTCTGAAGATGAGAGGATTAGATGGTGAGGAGTTGGGACGAGCAATCAAAAAGACAATGCAGCACGAAGCAAAGGAGATTGGACTTGGAAGGATGGCACCCAAACTGGGGATGGTACAGAGAAATGAGAGCTCATGGAGGATTTGTGAAGGAGGGAGAAAGATTCAAGAGTCTGAGGTCACGTACCAACCGACTCAAGAGCAGCTTCTTCCCTGCTGCCATCAGACGTTTGAATGGACCTACCACACAATAAATTGATCTTTCTCTACACCCTAGCTGTGACCGTAACACTACATTCTGCACTCTCTCCTTTCCTTCTCTATATATGGTATGCTTTATATAGCACGCAAGAAAAAATACTTTTCACTGTATGCTAATAGATGTGACAAGAATAAATCCAATCAACTTGTAAAAGCAACAGGAAACTGGTCCGCCAATTGAAAATGTGCAAATTAGAAGAATCTAATTATCAAAAAACACAAGGAATAGCGTACAGCTGGTACATCATGTGGTACTAAACATTGAGGCCCAGATTTGCTGGGTTGGTTACACGGAAATGGGGGAATTCCCAGTGCCATGAACTTGAAAATATGGCCGGCTGGATGTTGCATTTTCAATCTGATGGAAGGGGGAGCGGGATGGTGGGGGGGTGGGTTGAATCAATAGTCAGGGTGGGTGCCCCTGGAGGAACCGAGGAGACAGTGGAGGTGAACTTGGTGGAAAGCCTGCCTTTCGAATCCAGCACTATGTCCAAAATTTAAAAATAAAGATTTAAAACTTTTGACATCCCTCCAGCCCTCACCTCACCCCCCTCCCCCCCCCTGCACTCCCCATGTTTGATCCATGCTATCTTATGCCCCCCCACCCATTTCTCATGGCCCTTCATACTCTCCACGCAAATGTATCCTCTCCCCAAACAGTCCCTATGGCCTCTCATGTCGCCCCACACAACATATGCCTTGCCACCCACCCATGACCCTTCATAGCCCTTATGCCAACTTGGTGCCAACCCATTTCCCCCCCCACCCTTTACCCGTATGCCTGCCATGCCAATATCCAATATCCACTCTGGGCAGGCTTCAGTAGCTGTGCAGAGATGAGACCAAATAAATTTCTATAAAATAAAGTTCCAAATGTCTACTTTAGACTTCACTATATTCAAAAAACAACACTCTCATTCATAAAAGCTCATTTACTGCATTTTCATTCCTTCAACTAAATAAAGCTTTATAACAATAAACATTTTATTCAAGTGCATAATCCCTTGTAACAGCAAGCATTGGAATTCATAATCGCACTTCAAAGAGTCTATAACCACTTGTCGCTGTCAATCAAACTGAAATGACAGGCACTTTACTGTTATCATGGCTGGTTGTGAAATCTAATCCAGTAACTTGTGTCAACAGACTGAGTGAAATAGCAAGCATTTCTTTTTAAAAACACACTCCAAACATTTTTTCAAAGATTGAAAGGGCAGAACATTTAAATGCCTTGACAGCTTGAAGCTCCCTTTGACAGGTGCTTTTTACAGACCCGTTTGATCCTCTAGACTGAGTTGACAGGTATGTTGACAGTTCCAATGAGCTTGACAGCAATGGGTTAATGCGCTTTTTGTGCACATTTATGCCTATTGTTAACGATTCTAAAGGGCACCTGACCTATACTGAAGGGCTGACATTCCCTAAATGTGTCCCAGGCCAGATCCAAAGGCCTGGCTATCGAAATGAATCCACCAAATTCAGCCCTGCTCTTATCAGGTCGAATGTGCACACGAGAGATTCAGTCCAAAGCTATCAAAGTCCCATTTCAATGAAGGCAGCTGATTTAAATGTCCAGCTGCCTCCATAAAAGGCACATCCACAAAACATGATCCGCTCCCATTCCCAACCCTGCAAAAATGGGAAATGCCATATTAGGGGTGGGACTTATGATTTTTGGGCAGTTCCACTAATTTTACCACAATGGAGGGTGCTCTCCGTTATGGCACAGACCTGGACCCGAGTGTCAGCTGTGGCTCAGTGGGCACCTTTGACTCAACAGGGTTCAAATTCCATTCCAGAGAACTGAGCACAAAATCGAATGTGACAGTAAGAGAGAGTGCTGCACTGTCAGAGATGCGACAATAAGCTGAGACCTCCGTCCGCCCTCTCAGGTGGTTGGCAAGATCTTCTGAACTAATTTGAAGAAGGGCAGTGGAATTATTCCTGCTGTCCTGGTCAATGGTAACCTCTCAATTATCGAATCATTGATTGGTTACAGCACAGAAGGAGGCCATTCAGCTTGTCGTGTCACTGCTAGTTCTCTGGAAGAGCTAGTCGCCTAGCCCCACTCGCCTTTTCCCCCCCAAGCCCTGCAAATGTTTTTCCCTTCCGATAGTTATCTAATTCTCTTTTGACATCCTCAAATGAATCTTCCTCCATCACACTCTAAGGCAATGAACTCCAGATCTTAACCCCTCACTGCGTAAATCAGTTTAAAGATAACTGAGAGAGAAAATGCTGGAAAATCTCAGCGGGTCTGGCAGCATCTGTAAGGAGAGAAAAGAGCTGACGTTTCGAGTCCAGATGACCCTTTGTCAAAGGCTTTGACAAAGAGTTATCTGGACTTGAAACGTCAGCTCTTTTCTCTCCTTACAGATGCTGCCAGACCCGCTGAGATTTTCCAGCATTTTCTCTTTTGGTTTCAGATTCCAGCATCCGCAGTAATTTGTTTTTATTAAGATAATTGTGCTTTGGTTCTGAACCTTTCTTTTTGATTTGATTTATTATTGTCACATGTATTAACATACAGTGAAAAGTATTGTTTCTTGTGCGCTATACAGACAAAGCATACCGTCCATAGAGAAGGAAAGGAGGGGGTGCAGAATGTAGTGTTATAGTCATAGCTAGGATGTAGAGAAAGATCAACTTAATGCCATCAAAAGTTTGATGGCCACAGGGAAGAAGCTGTTCTTGAGTTGGCTTCCACTGATCAACATCAGAAAAAGACTACATTACTCGGCCATCATCACGCTGCTGTGTGTGGGATCTTTCTGTGCGCAAATGATCTCCGACACCACAACAATGCCTATACTTCAGTGATACTCCATTGGCTGTCAAACCTTTTGGGATGTCCTGAGTTGGTGAAAGATAGAGTTAAAAGGAAGTCTTTTTTTATCATATTTGGCTGGCTTGGAACACTGGAGATAGGAGGAGGAGTCGGGCATTCGGCCCATCGAGCCTGCTCTGCCATTCAATAAGATCACGGCTGATCTGATGGTGGTCTTCAGCTCCACTTTCCTGCCTACCCCTACCCCCCCGCCCCATAACCTCTGAGTCCCTTGTCAATCAAAAATCCCTCTAACTCGGCCTTGAATACTCAATGGCCCAGCCTCCACCACTGTCTGGTGGAGAGAATTCCAAACACAAATGACTCCCCGAGAGAAGCTTCTGAGAAAACAACAAATTAATTCACCAAAATTGATGGTTCAAACGTCAAAATTGTCAACATTTAATTGCCACGCTGTAACAATATAAAATGCTCATTGCCCCATAGGCCATGATGGTCTAATTGTGTTGTAAGGAAGAGTGGTGTCTCTGGGGACACAACTTTTAGTGTGTTGGCCTTACTTCTGTACAGTTAATGCATCTTCGTGTTTTTACAGTTGTGCGCACGATACAGGTGCAAATCAGGCCCATGCAATCATCACATACCAGAGAGGCAGATTGCATATAAATAGCGTTAAGGAAACTTTGATGTGAGTGAGTTGTAATTCTCCTGAATGGCGCTCTGCAGATTCTGACAGCAAGACATAAATATCACAGCCACAGGTTTTGCCGGTGGAGAGACCTGTGCTGGTGACACAATAGCTCAAGTAGTTGGCCACCTGCTGCTGAAGGCTGGAGTCACAGTCTCATTCCATGAGTACATGGAACATAGAACAGTACAGCAACAGGCCCTTCAGTCCACGATGTTGTGCCGAACATGACGCCAATTTAAACTAATCCCTCCTGCCTGCCCTTGCTCCATATCCCTCTATTCCGTGCATATTCATGTGCTTATCTAAAAGCCAATTAAACGCCCCCTATCGTATTTATCTGCACCACCACCCCTGGGCAGCGCGTTTCAGACACCTACCACTCTGTGTAAAAAAACTTGCCCCTCCTTTGAACTTTCCCCCTCTCACCTCAAGTGCGTGCCCCCTAGTATTAGACATTTCAACTCTGGGAAAAAGATTCTGATTGTCAACCCTATCTATGCCTCTCATAATTTTATAGACTTTTATCAGGTCTCCCCTCGGCCTCCGCTGCCCAGAGAAAACAACCCTCGTTTGTCCAGCCTCTCCTTATAGTTCATGCCCTCTAATCCAGGCAGCATCCTGGTAAACCTCTTCTGCACCCTGTTCATACAGTGTAGAAACAGGCCTTTTGGCCTTAGTAACCTGTGCTGGTCTTTACACTCCACTCCAATCTCCTCCCATTCCAGGTACCAGACTTCAACCTTTCTGCATATCTCTCTATATTCTCTTTTCCCTCATGTTCTAGTCTGGTTTGCTGCTGAAAGTATCTAAGATATTTGACACAACCACTTCCTGTGGTGGCAAGTTACTAATTACTCTTTGGGCAAAGGAATGAGTAACTATCATGCCCCCAGTTTTTGATTCTCGCCCAGGTAGAAACATTCTCTCCACATCTACCCTGCTCAATCCATTCAGAATTTTAACAATATCTCGGTGATGATTTTAATCAGGCAATTGAGTTTGGCCTGCTTGAATATGAACTCCCTGATTGACTACTTCCAACCTGACTGTCTGCCCCTTGCGGCCGCGTGGCCCTGGAGAGGGAGCATGCCGTGTCCAATGTCTTCTGTTAATGTCTTCCGTGCCCGCTGGGCACTGCACAGACTGGGGTGCATTATTGACCTCCTGAATCACATTTTAATTTGATGTTTTAAGTTTCCTTTCCGCTTTGTCTTTTGTTTCAGGCGGTTCTCCTCCTTTTAGACAGCTGCCCCTTTTGAGATGTCCCGAAGTTAATTTGATTTTGTTTATTTGGTTGGTATCAAAAGATGTCCCCAACTGGGCCATCAATTAGTAACCAATCAGGGTGCCCACGTCCTGTATTTAAACAGGAGTGTCAGTCCCTCTGGCCTCCTGGTGCAGAGGGGCCACACTGAGCACTCTGTATGATATGGTGGGATCTTGTGAATAACGGAACTTTGGTGATGGGTCTTTCACCCCTGTGGACTTATTACAACTGCCATAGAAAAGTGCACTGTTGCCATGAGAAACCTGGGAATTGAACCCTCTCCCATCGTAACCATGGAAAGTTAGTTCACCCAAACTCAGGCTGCTTTGCACAGGGCAAGTGGTGTTCCAAACATTGAGAAACCTACCTTGGCAAAGGGAGAGGGAAAAAGAAGAAGTATGAGTTGAAAAACCAAAGGGATTATTGATGGATAGGAATCTTTAGGTATTTAAGAACATAAGAACATAAGAAATAGGAGCAGGAGTAGGCCATCTAGCCCCTCGAGCCTGCCCCGCCATTCAATAAGATCATGGCTGATCTGACGTGGATCAGTACCACTTACCCGCCTGATCCCCATAACCCTTAATTCCCTTACCGATCAGGAATCCATCCATCCGCGCTTTAAACATATTCAGCGAGGTAGCCTCCACCACCTCAGTGGGCAGAGAATTCCAGAGATTCACCACCCTCTGGGAGAAGAAGTTCCTCCTCAACTCTGTCTTAAACCGACCCCCCTTTATTTTGAGGCTGTGTCCTCTAGTTTTATCTTCCTTACTAAGTGGAAAGAATCTCTCCGCCTCCACCCTATCCAGCCCCCGCATTATCTTATAAGTCTCCATAAGATCCCCCCTCATCCTTCTAAACTCCAACGAGTACAAACCCAATCTCCTCAGCCTCTCCTCATAATCCAAACCCCTCATCTCCGGTATCAACCTGGTGAACCTTCTCTGCACTCCCTCCAATGCCAATATATCCTTCCTCATATAAGGGGACCAATACTGCACACAGTATTCCAGCTGCGGCCTCACCAATGCCCTGTACAGGTGCATCAAGACATCCCTGCTTTTATATTCTATCCCCTTCGCAATATAGGCCAACATCCCATTTGCCTTCTTGATCACCTGTTGTACCTGCAGACTGGGCTTTTGCGTCTCATGCACAAGGACCCCCAGGTCCCTTTGCACGGTAGCATGTTTTAATTTGTTTCCATTGAGATAATAATCCCATTTGTTATTATTTCCTCCAAAGTGTATAACCTCGCATTTCTCAACGTTATACTCCATTTGCCATATCCTCGCCCACTCACTCAGCCTGTCCAAATCTCTCTGCAGATCTTCTCCGTCCTCCACACGATTCACTTTTCCACTTATCTTTGTGTCGTCTGCAAACTTCGTTACCCTACACTCCGTCCCCTCCTCCAGATCATCTATATAAATGGTAAACAGTTGCGGCCCGAGTACCGATCCCTGCGGCACGCCACTAGTTACCTTCCTCCAACCGGAAAAACACCCATTTATTCCGACTCTTTGCTTCCTGTCGGATAGCCAGTCCCCAATCCACTTTAACAGAAGAGGGCAGTTTGCCATCACATTACCTTTCAAATCCAGAAGACCAATGATAGTCCAGAGCCATTTATGCAACGCCACAAAATACTTCCCTATTTGCCACAGACCAACAAATATTGACAATTTCTTTTGCCTTGAGTTAACTTAGCCATAGATGATCCAGCTGAGACCCAACAAATGGTTATCAAAAGGTAACAACAATTAGAATAAGCAGAATCTCAGAGTTTTCTTTTTATTCGTGGGACATGGGCGTCACTGGCTGGCCAGCATTTATTGCCCATCCCTAGTTGCCCCTTGAGAAGGTGGTGGTGAGCTGCCTTCTTGAATCGCTGTGGGTCCACGTGCTGTGGGTTGACCCACAATGCCGTTAGGGAGGGAATTCCAGGATTTTGACCCAGCGACTGCAAAGGAATGGCGATATATTTCCAAGTAAAGTTGGTGAATGACTTGGAGGGGAACTTGCAGGTGGATACTTGGAGCACTGAGGGCAGGGTTAGAATCATAGAATTCCTACAGTGCTGAAGGAGGCCATTTGGCCCATCGAGCCTCCATCGACAACAATCCGACCTTGACCCTATCCCCGTAACCCCACTTATTCGCCTTGCCAGTCCCCTTGACACTAAGGGGCAATTTAGCATGGCCAATCAACCTAACCTGCACATCTTTGGACTGTGGGAGGAAACCGGAGCACCCGGAGGAAACTCACGCAGACACAGGGAGATCCTGCAAACTCTACACAGCCACCCAAGCCGGAATTGAACCTGGTCCCTGGCAGTGTGAGGCAGCAGTGCTAACCACTGTGCCACCCATGTCGTTAGGAGGAATATTTTGTTCAAGTGATTATTGGGATATGGAATGTGTTACCATGGGTGGCTGCTGAAGTTGAGTCAATCGTGGTATTCAAGGGGGAATTAAGAAAACACTGGAAGGAGTAAAATGTTGAAGGGTATGAGGATCAGAGTTTGTAATTACTGAGGGAGAGCTCATACGGGAGGGGTACAATGGGTGGGATAGGTCTGCTCTGCACTGAGATCTCTAGGATCTTGCACGAAAGATGAATCCCCTCTCATTCGTCTAAATTCCAGTGAATCTGATTCTAACTGAGACTAAGTCAGTTAGGATTATATTCACTGGAGTTTAGAAGAGTGAGAGGGGATCTCAAAGAAACTTCTAAAATTCTAACAGGGTTAGACAGGGAGGTTCAGAAAGAATGTTCCCGATGGTGGGGGAGTCCAAAACTAGGGGTCATAGTTTGAGAATAAAGGGTTAGGGTTAGGACTGCATTAGGGTTAGGGTTAGGACTGAGGTGAAGAGAAATTTCTTCACCCAGAGGGTGGTGAACGAATGGAATTCACCACCACAGAAAGTAGTCGAGGCCAAAACATTGTTTGATCCCAAGAAGAAATTAGATATAGCTCTAGGGGCTACAGGGACCGAGGGATATGGGGGGAAGGGGGGAATCAGGATATTGAATTCGATGATCAGCCATGATCAAAATGAATGATGGAGCAGGCTCGAGGGGCCGAATGGCCTCCTCCTGCTTCTAGTTTCTATATTAATTGCTGAGACCTAACACAATCAGAATAAAGTGAGAAAAGAATTAACTGTTGATCCTGAGAGACAGCACAGTATTTCAATTCCACACATTCCCAACGTCAGACATTTTTGCTCCTTTTTTGCTTTTGACTCTGAATCCCAGTTCTGAAAAGAGCACACTGTTACAAGGAATTGTTCCGAGTTACCACATAGATACCTCCTTGCTGGTATTGAAAATTACAGGCCACCCTTGTAAATGTCTGAACGTTGTGTCCGCTTTGTCAGTCTGGATGGATTTGAACGTTCAAAACTACAGGAAATGAAATCCAGATAACGTGCTTTACAAAAATACTGCGGCTTTCCCCAAAAGAAAAGTCTTGTGCAGTGTCAGAGAAAATTCACTTCACAAGAACTTTCCTTTCCACAAGTTTGAAGCTACGGTGTTGGATATCTGTGGCATTATCACTTTTATTAATAATCCAAAAACAGTCTTCCAGCTCAGGTTACTGTGTTTGCTGGAATAATCCTGTGGTGTCTGTTTTCTCAAAAGGGTAAGGGTTAAAACAATGAACTATGAGATGGGGGTAAGTTTAAAATTCGCAGTTATAAATAAAAGATAATTCTGCAGCTTGGACAGTTCGTTTAAACTATCACCGCAGGACATCTTTGTATATTCAAATAATAGGAAATAAGAGTTTCATAGAATAGAAATCCATAGAATCCCTACAGAAGGAGGCCATTCAGCCCATCGAGTCTGCACCGACCACAATCCCACCCAGGCCTTATCCTGGTAACCCCACATATTTACCCCACTAATCCCTCTAACCTATGCATCCTGGGACACTAAGGGGCAATTTAACACAGTCAATGCACCTAACCTGCACATCTTTGGATTGTGGGAGGAATGATGTGGAGATGCCAGCGTTGGAGTGGGGTAAGCATAGTAAGAAGTCTCACAACATCAGGTTAAAGTCCAACAGGTTTATTTGGTAGCACAAGCCACTAGCTTTTCTGTAAGTTCTGTATGTTCTGTAAAGACTTGCATTCCAACCATTATTTTGTAAATTGAGTTTGTGTCTTTATATGCCCTGTTTGTGAACAGAACTCCCACTCACCTGATGAAGGGGCAGCGCTCCGAAAGCTAGTGGCTTGTGCTACCAAATAAACCTGTTGGACTTTAACCTGGTGTTGTGAGACTTCTTATTGTGGGAGGAAACCGGAGCACCCGGAGGAAACCCACGCTCGCAGACACAGGGAGAACATGCAGACTCTGCACAGACAGTGACCCGAGCCGGGAATCGAACCCGGGTCCCTGGAGCTGTGAGGGAGCAATGCTAACCACTGTGCTGACCTGTTTTGAGTTTGATTGTGCAAAGTTTAAAAAAATCAATTGGCGATGAAAGTGTTACTGTACGAACAGAGCTTTCTCTATTGGAAAACTAAAAACTCTGCAGACAAGAAGAAACATACCTTAGAATGCCCTGAAATTCACTGGCATGAAATTACCTGATGCTTGCTTGATTCGATGCCTTTTGTTTTGCTTTGTAGTGTTACCATGTCCAATGCTGGCACACTTCCAGAGTTGACTGAGCCTCCATGCGCACCAGGGAGTTTAAACCAGTTCACATTGATCTGACTCACTCTGCACGTGCTAAAGGGGCAGGAACCAATTCCAGAGGACCTGTAAGACTTGAGTTTACTGCAAACCCGATTGAGCTTCTCTCACTCTCTTAACGAAGAGAACTTCGGCATCTCTGTGTACTTCAGGGAGTGATTGAAATTATCCTAAATTTGCATATCGAGGCCAAGTAAAAGCTGCAGGCATTGTTTTCTAAACTGCATTTGTGGTCCAGAAACAAGGTGGATTCAAATTTCAGTCGAATGGAAACATTTGCTGTGACTGTATCCACACAGGACTGGGGCCAAATCTGCACACAGTATAAAATATATTACCTATATTATAGGTGGCACGGTGCACAGTGGTTAGCACCGCTGCCTCACAGCGCCAGGGAAGCGGGTTCGATTCTTGGCTTGGGTCACTGACTGTGTGGAGTTTGCACATTCTCCCCGTGTCTGCGTGGGTTTCCTCCCAATGTCCAAAAATGTGCGGGTTAGGTGGATTGGCCGTGCTAAATTTCCCCTTAGTGTCAGGGGGACTAGCTAGGTTAAATGCATGGGGATAGGCCCGAGGTGGGATTGTTGTCGGTGCAGACTCGATGGGCCGAATGGCCTCCTTCTGCACTGTAGGATTCTATGATTCTACTTTGATTGTTGCTGGATATTTTATTGCACTTGTGCAGTGAAAAAAACAGTGAAGTAAGTAAAAATTATATTCCATTTAATTTGTATTGCTGACGAATATCTAGGGTGTTAATGTGACGTTCACTATTTTAACTGCTGTTGGGGGACTTTCTATGATTAAATCCACCAATGCTTGATCAATTCTGCTTTGTAAATCTGAGATCGGTCCAGTTTTGTCGGCCAAAGGTACTGAGGGATATGGGACGAAGGCAGGACTCTGGAGTTGGGTTACAGAGCAGCCAATGATCTCAGTAAGTGGCTGAACAGGGGGTGCTAAATGGCCTCCTCCTGTTCCTATGTCACGGATAGGCTCTTGCGGAATGCTTTTCTCTGAGTGTAACAGCACAATGCAAAGTGGCACCGTGCCACATCTGTAATTGATATTCCTGAGCTAAACAGAGGAAGCATAAAGGGACTCATGAAAATAATTCTGCCTCTTTGAAAATATTGTATGCGGTTATGAATAAGGTAATCCTCTGTAGCTTGACCCTTCCATTCACACTGTTACCAAAGGACAGTATTACAGAGTATATGATAATTGACAGTGTGGAATGGTTGCCCATTGAACCATTATCCAATTTGTGATATCCCGCCATCTGCATTGGTGGATACATTTATTTTGCCTCAGCATTGAGGCTGAGATCCCACACATCATGGTACAAGCAGATCTGAGGTTCTAACAAAAATAAATCTGCGAACATCGACTGTTATCATTGGTGACTGTGGTGCCCAGTGATTATGGCACTAAATTAAAACAAAATCTCAAGGCTGTCAGTTCAAATCCCTCTATGGCGAATTGAGAAATTAAATTCCTTAAATCCCCCTTCCGTGCCAATCTGATTGGCACTTTCAAAGTTGCCTGCAAGCCACTCAGTCGTATCAACACCAAACCTCAGTTCAAGAAGGCAGCCCACTGCCAGCTTTACAGGGCAACGTGGTTAGATAATAAATACTGGGGTTGCCAATGATGCTCATGTTCTGTCGTTAGTTATAAAAACGAGTTGATAAATTGTTGTGTGGAAAATGAGCATGAAGTCTGGGTTGTTATAAAAATCTGGTTCACTAATGCCCTTCAGGGTAAGGAAACCTGCTTCCACTATCCACTCCAACTTACAGTCACACACTGACTGTGTGACCCTTAATCATAGCCAGAAACATGAAATAAATATTATCTCAACAGTATTATCTGCACAGGAATGGCACACAAAATAATAGAAATTTTACCATTTTATCTCACAGTTTGAAGAATGTGTCTCACGCTTACATATTTTATTATAGAATCCCTACAGTGCAGAAAGAGGCCATTCGGCCCATCAAGCCTGCACCAACAACAATCTCACCCAGACTCCACCCCTGCAATCCCACATATTCGTCCTGCTAATCCCCCTGACACTAAGGGGCAATTTAGCACGGCCAATCAACCCAACCTGCACACCTTTGGACTGTGGGAGGAAACCGGAGCACCCGGAGGAAACCCACGCAGACATGGGGAGAATGTGCAAACGCCACACAGACAGTGACCCGAGGCCGGAATTGAACCCAGGTCGTTGGCGCTGTGAGGCAGCAGTGTTAATCACTGTGCTACCGTGCAGCCCCCAGGTTTATTCCAAGGTTCATACTAAGAACATAAGAAATAGGAGCAGTAGGAAAATAGTAGGCCATTTGGCCCCTCGAGCCTGCTCCACCATTCATTAAGGTCATGGCTGATTCATTTGTGCTTCAAATTCCACGTTCCTATCTATCCGATAACCTTTGACCCCCTTACCTAACAAGAATATCTACCTCCGCCTTAAAATATTCAATGACCCCACTTCCACTGCCTTCTGAGACAGAGAGTTCCAAAGTCGCAAAACCCTCTGAGAGAAAAAAAATTCTCCTCATGTCTGTCCTACCTATAGCTTGGTGGGAAGTGTCCCTTTCTATTGGTGGGAACCGTAGACTTGTCCACAATCCCGGCGATCCCTACAGATTTTGCCTAGTTTAATGCCCTTACGGCTGGCACCTCCCCGACCCAAGAGCGCCCTACACTAATTAAGAAAGCCTAATTTTAAAACAGTGCCCCCTGTTTCGGGACCCACCCACAAGAAGAAACATCCTTTCCACATCCACCTTGTCAATACCATTCAGGATCTTATAAACTTCAATCAAATCACCCCTCACTCTTCTAAACTCCAGTGGAAACAAGCCCAGTCTGCCCAACCTTTCCTCATAAGACAATGTGCTTGTTCCAGGTATCAATCTTGTAAATCTTCTCTGAAACTCCTTCAATGCAGTTGCATCCTTCCTTAAATAAGGAGACCAAAACTGTACAATATATTGCAGATGTGGTCTCACCAATGCCCTATATAACTGAAACATAATATCCTCAGTTTTGTGTTGAATTCCTATGGTAATAAATGATTGCACTCCATTAGCCTTCTTGTTTACATGCTGTACCTGCATAGTAACGTTTTGTGACTCATGCACTTGAACACCTAGATCCATCTGCACCTCTGTATTCTACAGTCATTCGCTGCTGGAGTAATACTCTGCTTTCTTATTCTTCCTGCCAAAGTGAACTGCTTCACATTTTCCCACATTATACTGCATCTGCCAGATTTTTGCCCACTCACTCAACCTATCTATATCCGTCTGTAAGCTCCTTGGCTGGAATTCTCCCACCCCGCCTGCCACTGGAATTTTAGCAGGCAGGTTGCGGAGAATGTGAAACCCCAATGATGGTCGGGCGGGAATTTCCGGCTTTTAGTTCAGCGCGGCCGAAGAATTCCGCCCCTTATGTCCCCTTCACCATGTACTTTGCCATCTATCTTTGAATCATCTGAAAATTGAGCTATCATGTCTTTGCTCCCCTTGTCCAAGTCATTGATATAGATTGTCAGTCGGTGAGGCCCCAGCACAGACCCCTGTGGGACCCCACTCATCACATCCTGTTACAGTCCAACAAAAGGAGTGAAAAGATTCAATTTTTTTTTTTGATTTACATAATATTAAGCTTTTGGGCCATGGCGCAATTTAATACTGGGTGCAAGTAGACAGACACTGCCATAGATATGTTGTCCCTGAGGTTTACGCTTGCTGCTCAGTGCTCTGTACATGCAACTCACACTGACAGGTTCGTCAAAACAGACTGCATGTCATGTAGCTAACCTTCAGTTCAAAGCCACCTATATCTGATGGTCTACAGCACAACAAGACAGAACTGGAGCTTTTGTACTGTTTATTTTACAAGCTCCTTGTCAATGCACTTAACGAAAGGGTTCATTAAATATTTGTGAATTTGCTCAACGATATAGAGTGAATTAAAACCACCAGCTCCAAGCACTCAGCAAAGGCTTCGGATATTCAGGGCTGATTTTAATTCCCACCAAGCTTCCACTGCCCCCGCAGCCTCCTGCACAATGCTGGCAGGGAGAAGGAGGTGGCCAGTGTACAGCAGTACATAGGAAGCCCCCACCAGGTGACATTAAGGAAGCTCTCCCCAGCACTGGCTAACACTCAGGGGTGTGGTTGGGGATGGAAGGAGAGAGCACGGAGGCGGAAGTGACCCCAGGATCCTGATGGAGTCTGGAGGCACCAACAAGAACACACAAATAAATAAGACGAATTGGCCTTTCTTGACCACTTGTAGCCCTGGGCTCCACCTGCAGTCAGTTGGACTTAGTGGAGCCACAGTGGTTTTCTCACACGAGCCTTGATGGTAATTGGAACAAGGCCCCAATAACATCAACGTTGCCTGATTGGCATCTCACCTCGTCCCTTGTGCTCACTGAACCACTTTGATTCACAGTCTGGCCGCACCTCAATCTTAAAATTCTCACCCTGGTTTTCAAATCCCTCTATGGTCTTGCTCCCGCCCTATCTATGTAATCACCCTCAGCCTCACGGAGGTCTCTGCGCTCCTCCAAATCTGCCCTCTTGCGCATCCCCCGATATTAATCGCTCCGCCACTAGTGCTGATGCCTTTTGCTTCCCGGGCTCAAAACTATGGAATATTTTCCTGAAATTTTTACAGATGCACCATAGAAAGCATTCTTCCCAGTTGTAATACAGCTTGGTATGGCTCCTGCTCTGTCCAAGACTGCAAGGAACTACAAAAGGTTATGAATGTAGCCCAATCCATCACGCAAACCAGCCTCTCACCCATTGACTCTGTCTACACTTCCCGCTGCCTCAGAAAAGCAGCCAGCATAATTAAGGACCCCACGCACCCCGGACATTCTCTCGTCCACCTTCGTCCACCCAGGAAAAGATACAAAGGTCTGAGATCACATGCTAACTGACTCAAGAACAGCTTCTTCCCTGATGCCATCAGACTTTTGAATGGACCTACCTTATATTAAGCTGATCTTTCTCTACACTGTAGATTAAACTGTAACACTACATTCAGCACCCTCTCCTTTTCTTACTCTATGAATGGTATGCTTTGTCTGTACAGTGTGCAGGAAACAACAAAATCATAGAATCATAGAAACTCTACAGCGCAGGAGTAGGCCATTCGGTCCATCAAGTCTACACTGACAACAATCCCACCTGGGCTTTATCCCCGTAACCGCACACATTTACCCTGCTATCCCTCTAAACTATGCATCCCGGGACACTAAGGGGAAATTTAGCATGGCCAACACACCTAACCCGCACATTTTTGGACTGTGGGAAGAAACCGGAGCACCCGGAGGAACCCCACGCAGACAGGGGGAGAATGTGCAGACTCCACACAGACAGTGACCCAAGCCAGGAATCAAACCCGGGTCCCTGGTGCTGTGAGGCAGCAGTGCTAACCACTGTGCCACCGTGCTGCCGAAAATACTTTTCACTGTATCCCAATCCATGTGACAATAATAAATCAAAGTAAATCACTTCTCTCTGCATCTTCCAGGTGCTCCATCAAGCCCACCCCTTTGACCAAGTCACTGCTTACATGTTCCAATCTCTCTTTATGTAGGTCAGTGTCAAAGCTCCTGCGAAATCTCTGGGACTTTATCCCATTGAAAGGCAAATTGCTGTTGATAAGGGTGGGTCCACCTGTCGCCTCGGAAGAGCAGGTGAAGTTTGGAACCCGTAGAAGGCAATGGAGAGGGAGATAAGTGTGGTGCTCACTTTAACCGCTGGCCACTTCCCACAAGCAGGGAAGGTTACATTTGTGCTTTCTTTTTAAAAGCTGGCCGTAACCACAAAATGATTACCAGAAGCTGTGACGAGCTAACTAACACCTAATGAACATGTGAACAAAAGAATCTAATGAGTACATGCTGTTGGAACAAGCTACTTCAACTCAGCACTGTTTTTAATGCTTTTATCCTCACTCACTCCCTCTCCCAACACCCCCCACCCCCCCCCAGCCACTCAAAACACCCTCCAGAACCCTGCCAACAGTATTGACTCTGCAACAATCGATCATTATCCTTTACACACCATTTTTCAATGTGTTATAAGATTACGGGGTAAAAGTGGAAAGTGATCAATGTGCGAAATCTGATCATTTGTTATTGATCACAAATTACTGGAGATTACTTAAGAGAGAAAAGGTCATTTGAGAACTAGTTTCGCAGCTCCTGCAGTGGGAAATTGGAATCTATTGATGGGGAGATGGGATTGTGAAAGTTCCACACTCCCTGCCAGACTGAAGCCCTCGTTAGCTCGGGTAACATCAAGTTGCACCTTATATGAACAGCAAAAACTTGCATTGATATAGCACCTCCAACTCAGTAAAATATCCCAAGGTCCTTCACAGGAACGATTATCAGAACAAATTTAACATAATGCCACAGAAGGACAGATGTGGAGATGCCGGCGTTGGACTGGGGTGGGCACAGTAAGAAGTCTCACAACACCAGGTTAAAGACCAAGAGGTTTATTTGGAATCACAAACTTTCGGAGCGCCGCTCCTTCATCAGGTGAGTCACCTGATGATGGAACAGCGCTCCGAAAGCTTGTGATTCCAAATAAACCTCTTGGTCTTTAACCTGGTGTTGTGAGACTTCTTACTGTGCACAGGAGGATAGTACAGTGGTTAGCAAGGAGTGGCACAGTGACACAGTGGTTAGCAAGAGGCAGCACGCTGGCACAGTGGTTAGCACTGCTGCCTCACAGCTCCAGGGACCCAGGTTCAATTCCGGCCTCAGGTAACTGTGTCTGTGTGGGGTTTGCATGTTCTCCCCATGTCTGCGTGGGTTTCTCCCGGGTGCTCTGGTTTCCTCCCACAATCCAAAGATGTGCCAGATAGGTGGTTGGCCATGCTAAATTGCCCCTAGTATGACCATGTGCAGGTTAGATGTATTAGTGGGGTAAATACATGGGCATATGGGGATAGGTGCACTATTGGAGAGCCGGTGCAGACAATAGGCCGAATGGCATCCTTCTGCACTGTAGGGATTCTATGAAAACATATCGGGCAGATGAACAAAAGCTATCAAAGAGGCAGGTTCTAAGAAATGTTTTAAAGGAGGAGATGGACCTGGAGGATGTGAGTGAGTGTGTGTGAGTGTGTGTGAGTGTGTCTCCAGGCGGGAATTCCAGAGCTTAGGGTCCAGGCAGCTGAAGGATATGGCCACTGGCAGTGAAGTGATTGAACTCAGGGATGCTGAAGAGGCTGGTAGCAGCTACTCAAAATTGTACCGGGGCTGTTCACAATTATTTTATCAGATGTTACAAACAGCACCCGCTGTAAGTCAGAGACAGAATCCGAGCCAAATCTTCTTGATTTGATTTATTATTATTGTCACATGTATTGGGATACAGTGAAAAGTATTGCTTCTTGCGCGCGATACAGACAAAGCATACCGTTCATAGAGTAACAGGAGAGAAGGAAAGGAGAGAGTGCAGAATGTAGTGTTACAGTCATAGCTAGGATGTAGAGAAAGATCAACTTAATGCGAGGTAGGTCCATTCAAAAATCTGACGGCAGCAGGGAAGAAGCTGTTCTTGAGTCGGTTGGTACGTGACCTCAGACTTTTGCATCTTTTTCCCGATGGAAGAAGGTGGAAGGGAGAATGTCCGGGGTGCGTGGGGTCAACTTGCCCTCAACCCCAAATGAAGGACAAACTATGGTACAAGTGGAGATTTAATGGGTCGTGTGAATTGAATAAGTGAAGATGAGTTAAAGGAGATGGAAGTAACCTGAGACTTTCTGAATGTCTAAAGCCAGCAAGACTAACATCTGCTTGAGTGTTTGCCACATTAATGATGTAATGATGTTGGGCACTGGCCAATTTACCTTTGCTATTGTAGTCTTTGGATGTACTGTCATAACAAGGTGTCTCGCACAGAACAAGCACACAGTTAACCCGCCGAAGAACAGAACTTGTTCAGAACAGCACGCCAATTCCTCTTCATAAACTGTCTCTGTCTGGCACTCACGGCCTATATCTGACACAGCTCACATAAAGGCCCTCAGGACACATTGTCAGATCTGCCTCTCAGGCCATTCTCTGCTACCTGTCAAGTCCTGATGGGTCGGCCCTGTGGATTTGACTTCTTAAATCGTGAGCAGAAAAAAAAAATGAACCTGGGAGAAACCCCAAGATAAACATCTCGGAATTGCAGCTGTAGAGCAGGTGAAGAAATAACGTGGGGAGTAACTGCGACCAAAAGGCAGCAATCATAATTATTAACAAAATGATAAAAGGAGTAAAGTAAGCGCACTTCAAGTGGCCATTGTGTGGTGGTGAGCGAGGATTATCTCACTTATCAAATGCACCCTTTGTTAAAAAACTGCTTTTATGCTTGGGAAAGTATCTGACTCTCGCATCACTAGATATTAAAAGGCTGCCTTATGGCGTACTATACATAACCAAACATTTTCTTTACAAATCAATGATTCATCTTGCATTTAAAATTTAATCCGTTCTAAATCCTGATTTGGGAAGTAGTGGTGTTGGTCAGTAGGTGCAGAGCGATCAATAACCTGTCCTCAAAAAAGAGGGTTCAAAAACACACTTTAAAATTTATTTATTAGTGTTGCAAGTAGGCTTACACTAACACTGCAATGAAGTTACTGTGAAAATCCCCTAGTCACCACACTCTGGTGCCTGTTCGGGTACACTGAGGGAGAATTTAGCATGGCCCAATGCACCTAACCTGCACGTCTTTCAGACTGTGGGAGGAAACCGGAGCACCCGGAGGAAACCCACGCAGACATGGGGAGAATGTGCAAACTCCACACAGACAGTCACCCAAGCTGGGAATTGAACCTGGGGTCCCTGGCGCTGTGAGGCAACAGTGCTAACCACCGTGCCACCATGCCTCCCCAGTTATCATGGAGAAAGAGGAAAATGGACAGCCACTTGAGGCCAGCATTGAACCCGGGGTCCCTGGCGCTGAGAGGCAGCAGTGCCAACCACTGTGCCAGCATGCCATCCCAGAAGACTTGCATTTATATCGCACTCTTTAAGAGGACCAGACATCTCAAAAGTGCTGTACAGCCAATGAAGTATCTTTGAAGTGGATTAATTGTTGTAACGTGGGAAACGCAACAGCCAATTTGTGCACAGCAAGCTCCCACACACAACAACGTGATAATGATCGACGTCATCTGTTTTTGTGATGTTGATTGAGGGATAAATATTGATCAGGACACTGACGATAACTCCCCCTCTCTTCTCCAAAATAGTGCCGTGGGATCTTTTACATCCACCTGAGAGGCAGATTGGGCCTTGGTTTAAACAACATACCTTAAAGGTGGCGCCTCCGATAGTGCAGCACTCCCTCAGTACTGTACTGGAGTGCTAGCCTGGACTTGTGTGTCTAAAGGTTGGAGTTGGAGCTGAATGCAGAGGTGAGAGTGCTAACAACTGAGCCACGGCAGACACTTATTTATTGATGAGTCATTGAAATTAAAAGGGGAGGGATCCAGATGATTTACAGCGTTCCCTGAGTGTACACACACCAACAGGGGAGGGGAGGCAGAGGATGAGTGGGTGGACCAGAGGGAGGGGGTCATTAGGCTAGACTGGCTAATCTGGCCACGGGTGGAATTTTAATAACAACCTGCTCCTTCTTACTTTCACTGCTTTTCCAGTGGCAATTGCCCTCTCTGTGATCGGATGCTGTTTTGGAAATGGAATTGTGGGTCCTTCTCAAGAAGCTTTTGTGGCAGGTACTCGTGCATCAGGGGTCAGTTGGCTCAGTTGGTTAGATGGGTGGCATGGTGGCACAGTGGTTAGCACTGCTGTCTCACAGCGCCAGGAACCCAGGTTTGATTCCCGGCTTGGGTCACTGTCTGTGCGGAGCCTGCATGTTCTCCCCGTTTCCTCCGGGTGCTCCAGTTTCCTCCCACAGTCCGAAAGACCTGCTGGTTAGGTGCATTGGCAATGCTAAATTCTCCCTCAGTGTACCTGAACAGGCGCCGGAGTTTGGTGACTGGGGGATTTTCATAGTAACTTCATTGTGGTGTTAATCTAAGCCCACTTGTGACAATAATAAAAAACATTAAACTCCACCTTTCCGCAGAATTCCTATACTTCTTAATTCACTTGGTGTCCAAAAATCTATCAACCTTGGTCATGAATATTCTCAACGACTGAACATCCAGAGTTCTCTGGGGTAGAGGATTCTAAAGATTCACAACTCCCTCGAACGAAGAAACGTCTCCAATCCCAGTCTTAAGTTGCCCATTCATTATCCGGTGACTGTGACCCATCCTTCAGTTCTTTACTCCCCAACCAGGGGAGAAACATCCCCTGTCAAACCCCTTCAGCAATTTATATGTTTCAGTGAGATCACCTCTCGTAGGCCTACTCCACTCAATCGCTCCTCAAGGGAAATTCTCTTGGACCAGTCACCAGTCTGGTGAACCTTCTCTGCACTTTTGCTCAGGCAAGTATATCCTTTCTTCGATATAGAACATAGAACATAGAACAGTACAGCACAGAACAGGCCCTTCGGCCCACGATGTTGTGCCGAGCTTTATCTGAAACCAAGAACAAGCTATCCCACTCCCTATCATCCTGGTGTGCTCCATGTGCCTATCCAATCACCGCTTAAATGTTCCTAAAGTGTCTGACTGCACTATCACTGCAGGCAGTCCATTCCACACCCCAACCACTCACTGCGTAAAGAACCTACCTCTGATATCCTTCCTATATCTCCCACCACGAACCCTATAGTTATGCCCCCTTGTTATAGCCCCATCCACCCGAGGAAATAGTCTTTGAACGTTCACTCTATCTATCCCCTTCATCATTTTATAAACCTCTATTAAGTCTCCCCCTCAGCCTCCTCCGCTCCAGAGAGAACAGCCCTAGCTCCCTCAACCTTTCCTCATAAGACCTACCCTCCAAACCAGGCAGCATCCTGGTAAATTAAATGGATATGGAGACCAAAACTGTACACAGTTTCATTCAGTCTCTTTGGAATGTGATTCCCAGTCTTTGAATGGTGACCACTTCCTTATGTTTACTTTGGTTAAAATTCATGTAGCATCGCGTCTGCTTTGTGCACATCTTGTACAAAACGTCCACAAACACCAAATTCTTTAATATCGCTGATAAGAGAGATGTGTTGCTGAAGCTTTTCATCTTGTACTTATCAGGCCAAGTTTTAAACTATCACAGCGATTTACACCACAGGAGAAAGAGACATTGGCTGGATTCTATGACCTCGCCCGTGGCTGGTGTTCTCTGGTCCTGCTGCAGTGAATGGCTGAACGCCAAAATATCTGTTCTCGCTGGTAGTGGCAGCGGGGCGTGAATAGCGAGAGAACTCTGGCCATTGACCAAAACTTTCTGGTTGTTCCCAACAGCGACCTCCCCCCATCCCCCACCCCGTTGGGCGCCGGTAGGGTGAAAACACCAGGAAAATATAGAAGATAGGAGCAGGAGGAGGCCATTTGGCCCCTCAAACCTGCTCCGCCATTCATCACAATCATGGCTGATCATCCAACTCAATAGCCTAATCCTGCTTTCTCCCCATAACCTTTGATCCTTTTCGCCCCAAGTGCTATTTCCAGCCGCCTCCTGAATACATCCAATGTTTTGGCATCAACTACTTCCTGTGGTAATGAATTCCACAGGCTCACCACTCTTTGGGTGAAGAAATGTCTCCTCATCTCCGTCCTAAATGGTCTACCCTGAATCCTCAGACTGTGGCCTCTGGTTCTGGACTCCCCCCACCATCGGGAACACCCTCCCTGCATCTACCCTGTCTGGACCTGTTAGAATTTTATAAGTCTCTATGAGATCCCTCCTCATTCGTCTGAACTCCAGCGAGAACATTCCTAACCTAGTCAATCTCTCCTCGTACTTCAGTCCCGCCATCCCTGGAAAATCCTCGTCGATACGGAAGATGGCGCCAACGGCCAATGTTGGGGCACCTCTGCAAAACATGCTGCAGGGGGTGGGGGGGTGGGGCGTGGGGGGGAGGGGGGGAAGCAGAAAATCGCGCTGGTTGGTAAGTCTATGCTACAACATCCTCTAATCATGAAAATGCCACACAATGCAGAGGAATGAAGGTTAATGATGTGCAAGACATCTTTCCGAAATTATTGTTTTCAAACTTAAGGCTTGGTTTGCGGCAGTGAGGATGTTAGCAGACCTTTTCTCCCCGAGTGTTCCTCCCTTTTGTTTGCACTAATGCAGCATTTTACTCTGCGATGATGAGTAGATGATAAGAAATGTGCTACAGGCTTCAAAGGTAATTTAGCACTAAAAGCACAATTCACGTCATATACTTATCAAGGGAGAATTTAAGGCTGTCTGCAATCAGGATGATTACTACTGTCCAATTATTTCTTCATGAGTGTTTGTTAATGTGAGGCTGATTGATGAATAATACGAAGGTAACAAGTCCAGAGCCATCCCCAGCAGCAAATGGTTGAAGGATAGGACACTGCGTTTGTTTTGTTCGGAAGGGAGAGAAGATGAATGATTTTCTATTCATGCTAAAAACAACACACAAGCAGAAAAATGTACTTGCAGCGTGACATTTGGCTGTACCCTGCGTGCAAAAAGAAACTAGAATTGCGTTAAGGATTCGAGGGGAGCGAAGGAGCCGAGGGATCTTGTGAAAGGGCGGCACGGTAGCACAGTGGTTAGCACTGCTGCTTCACAGCTCCAGGGACCTGGGTTCGATTCCCGGCTTGGGTCACAGTTTGTGTGGAGTTTGCACATTCTCCTCGTGTCTGCGTGGGTTTCCTCCGGGTGCTCCGGTTTCCTCCCACAGTCCAAAGATGTGCGGGTTAGGTTGATTGGCCGTGCTAAAAATTGCCCTTAGTGTCCTGGGATGCGTAGGTTAGAGGGATTAGTGGAAAATTATGTAGGGATATTGGGGTAGGGCCTGGGTGGGATTGTGGTCGGTGCAGACTCGATGGGCCGAATGGCCTCTTTCTGTGCTGTATGGTTTCTAAGTTTCTAAACTGTGACTGGTGGGGGCCACAACACGCAGAGGCAGAGAGAAAGGCAGCAGATCAAATAAGGATCTCGGAGATCTAAGAAATGCAAGGGAGATTCAACGAATAATAACAACGGAAAGAAAAGGCGACAAGTTTTTAAAAATAGAATGAGGAAAGTAAAGGTTTACGATCCAGAGTATGACATGAACCTAATAAGAACATAAGAACTAGGAGCAGGAGTAGGCCATCTGGCCCCTTGAGCCTGCATCGACATTCAATAAGATCATGGCCGATCCTTTCGTGGACTCAGCTGCAACCTACAACCTTTACACTCAGATGCGAGAGTGCCACTATCTGAACTACACGGAACTGTAGAATCCCTACAGTGCAGAAGGAGACCATTTGGCTCATCGAGTCAGCACCGACTCTCCGAAAGAGCATCTTAGCCAGGTCCAATCCCCACCCTATCCCCATAACCCCGCGTATTTACCATGGCCAATCCACCTAACCTACACCTCTTCACACACTAAGGGGCATTTTACCATGGCCAATCCACCTAACCTATACATCTTTGCACACTAAGGGGCAATTTAGCATGGCCAATCCACCTAACCTGCATATCGGTGGCACAGTGATTAGCACTGCTGCCTCAGTGCCTAGCACTGCTGCCTCAGCGCCAGGGACCGGGTTCGATTCCCGGCTTGGGTCACCGTCTGCTGGTTAGGTGCATTGACCATGGTAAATTCTCCCTCAGTGTACCCGAACAGGCGCCGGAGTGTGGCGACTAGGGGATTTTCACGATAACTTCAAGCCTACTCATGACACTAATAAATAAACTTAAGCTTCGGAGTGTCGGAGGAAACCAGAGGGATCCCACGTAGACACGGGGAGAATGTGCAAACACCACACAGACCCGAGGTCAGAATTGCTCTTTCAAAGAGCTAGCACAGGTATGATGGACTGAGTGGCCTTCTCCAGCGCTATAGTAAGATATAATGCTGTACTTAAAATACCATCTAAGAAATTATCTGGTGGATGTGGCTATTCTGTAATTAATCTACAATTTCAGCAGTGATTGCTTGATCATTCAGGTTCTCTGCAGTTGCTCGATGTACAGTGTCCTTTCACACAATCACTCCTTTGTCTTGCCTCTCTCTTTCCACCAGTCCCCACACACAATAAAAATAGCAAGCCATCTCTCATTGCTGTCAACAACTTGCTTCGCATGTTCACAAATAAAAACATGTCTATCCCAGAGACATTTCTCCTACTTTCGCCGGATGGCAATGGGAAATGCAATGTTACTTAACAGTAATCAATCAGGTGTTCTGAAATCTGGCTGGAGTTCCTATTTAGCAAAAGCATGATCAGGTTTCTCTGCGGTTAAATAGATTGCATGGTGCGCTGTGGTTCTGAGTCAATCAAACTGAGAGCATCACAACAGCAACAACAAATTGCATTTACATAGCACCTTTAACAAAGTAAACCATCTCAAAATGCCTCACAGAAGTGATTATTTTAAATCAGTTCGTTACCGAGCCACGTAAGGAGACCTTAAAAAGCTCAACGTTTTCAGGATCATCTTAAAGCAGGAGAAAGAGGTCGAGAGAGACAGAGACGTTTAGGGAGAAAATTCCAGAGGGAATTTCAGCAAAGTCCGGGCAGCTGAAGGCATGACTGCCAAATTCGGAGTGATCAAAATCAGGGTCATGCACAAGAATTAGAGTATGGTGGATATCTTGGAGATAGGGAGGGTTATGGGGAGGGGCTAGGGGAGGTTACAGAGATAGAGAGGGCTGTAGGAGGCTGGAGGTGGTTACAGAGATAGGGAGGGCTGTAGGGGCTGGAGGAGGTTACAGAGATAGGGAGGATTGAAGGGGCTGGAGGAGGTTACAGAGATAGGGAGGGTTGTAGGGGCTGGAGGAGGTTACAGAGTTAGGGAGGATTGAAGGGGCTGGAGGAGGTTACAGAGATAGGGAGGAATGAGGCAATTGAGAGATTGTAAAAGAAGGATGAGAATTTTATAATTGAGTATCGATCCCAGTCTCTTGCTGAATTGTTATGGTGGAGGGAATCTTGGCTCCTGCTCTGGATCACCAGTCCTGATATCTCTGTTTCAACGTTGGAGGTGGACAGGATCAATTCCATGTTGCACCATCTCATGATGAACAGGTTATGCACTGTCATCATTGACCAATACAACACAGACGACACAATTTGACCCATCGTGGATGTACGGGATAATTGAGAGTTCTCCAATTACTCCCTCACCCCTGCTCGTTCCCCATGGGGCAACACGCTTCTCATTTTTAAGTATTAATCCACTTCATTTTTGATTGTCATTATTGAATCTGTTTCCACAAGCTGTGCATTCCAAATCTGAACAATCTGTTGCATAAGATATCTTACTTCACATCGCCTCTAATCCTTTTGCCAATTACCTTAAGTCTGTGTCCTCTGGTTAGAACGTCTAAGAAACAGGAGCAAGAGCAGACCTTTCAACCCCTCGAGCTTGTTTCATCATTCAGTAAGATCATCGCTGATCTGAACTCCACTTTTCTGCCTGTCCCCCCATTACCCCAATGCTTTGTCAATCAAAACTCACTCAGCCTTGAATATATTCATTGAGCCAATCTCCATTGCTGATTGGGGAACAGAGTTCCAAAGATTCACAACCCTCTGAGAAGAAATTCCTCCTCATCTCCATCTTAAATGGGAGACCCCCTTATTTTCACCCCCAAGTTCTAGATGCCCCCACGAGGGGAAACAGCCTCTCAGCATCTACCCTGTCAAGTCCCTTCAAAAATCTTCTATGAATCAATTAGATCACCTCTCATTCTTCTAAACTCCAATGAAGAGAGCCCAACCTGCTCAACCTCTCATAAAACAACCCCCTTATTCCAGAAATCAGCCCAGTGAACCTTCTCTGACCTGTCTCCAATGCAGATATAACCCTCTTAAAAATAAAGAGACCAAAACTGTACACAGTGCTCCAGGTGTAGTCTCACCAATGCCCTGTACAGTTATAGTAAGATTTCCTGACTTTTATGTTCCCTCCCCCTTGTAATAGAGGCCAACATTTCATTTACCTTCCTAATTCCCATAATATCCTGACAGTGCAGTGGGAGTCTATTTGACCTGCCAACTCCCTGACTGAGCATTTTACCCAGGCCCACTCCTGCTCTATCCCCATGTGTTTACCCCACTAATCCCCCTAAGCTACACATCTTGGGACACTAAGGGGCAATTTACATGGCCAATCCTCCTAACCTGCACATCTTTGGAGTGTGGGAGGAAACCAGAGCACCCGGAGGAAACCCACGCAGACATGAAAGAATGTGCAGACTCCACACAGACAGTGACTCAAGTTCATAAGATATAAGAGCAGAATTAGGCCATTCGGCCCATCGAGTCTGCTCCGCCATTCGATCATGGCTGATATGCTCCTCATCCCCAAAACTGTGCACAATACTCCAGGTGCAGCCTCACCAATGTCTTGTATGGTTGCAACAATACTTCCTTACCTTTATATTCATAGAAACCCAACAGTGCAGAAAGAGGCCATCTGGCCCATCGAGTCTGCACCGACCACAATCCCACCCACGCCCTACCCCCATATGCTTACACATTTACCCACTAATCCCTCTAACCTACGCATCTCAGGACACTAAGGGGCAATTTTAGCATGGCCAATCAACCTAACCCGCCCATCTTTGGACTGTGGTGGGAAACCGGAATACCCGGAGGAAACCCACGCAGACACAAGGAGAATGTGCAGACTCCACACAGACAGTGACCCAAGCCGGGAATCGAACCCAGGTCCCTGTAGCTGTGAAGCAGCAGTGCTAACCACTGTGCTACCGTGCCGCCCCTTTAGCTATAAATCTATTCCTTTAGCTATAAATGTCAACATTCCATTGGCTTTCTTTATTATCTGCTGTACCTGCATGCTAGTTTTCTGTGACTCATGAATGAGGACACCCAGATCCCTCCGCACCAGAGCTGGAATTGAACCTGGGTCCCTGGTGCTGTGAGGCAGCAGTGCTAACCACTGTGCCACCGTGTCTCCCTTTAATGAGCTGCTGCACCTACACACCAAATGTTTTGTGTTCTGCTGTTGAAAACAGTTTCTCCTTCTTTACTCGGTCAAAATCCATCTTGATTTTGAACACCTCTATTGCGTCTCCCCTTGGCCCTCTCTGTTCTAAGGGTCCAGTGTGAAAAGGGGTTGCTTGACAAAGCACTGATGGGTTGCGTGCACTGTTTGAGTTCTCCTGAATGAATCTCCAACATCTGGTGTGAGCAGAAGACATCTGAGGGAAAGAGACAATAAGCTTGGAACCCAACTGAGCACCACAAAGGCGTTTGGGAAGGAACTCCGTATTCCCATTAGAAATACCACCAACTGTGAAACATTCCGAGATGAAGCTATTGGGTGAGAAAATAAGCCTTTAGTTGTTGCTCGGAGATACTAATTTATAACCTATTCTATTTCATAAAGTGGCCAGATCAATTCATATTAAAAAATATAACGCAATAAGATATTTTGATGTTTTCTGATAAGATCTTTATAATGAGTCTGTGAAAAAGTGGTTTCACCATTTTACAGTGAACCAAATGCACTTGAAAAATTTAAAAAATATTGATCGTATCAGCGGTGGCTTTGAGTGTATTCATTCATAATGGGAACTGTGTGGGAAGATCGAGTTTATCAGAGCTGTAATCTGTTACATTTCTCACATAAGAGAAGGGAGGGAACGGAAAGATTAAACCAGCTTGTACCTTCATGGAAGTAGCACGAGGTCTGTGAATGTAATGAGAGTGTTTATCGCGAATGCACACAACACTACTGCAAACACATGACGTGGTCATAAAGTACAGTGTATGTTTTAAATGGTGAGCAGTGTACTCGGATACAGAGAAATGCAATGGCACATTATTTCACTCAGATCTGGCAAGCCACTTTAAGGATTATAGCTTAGAAGGATTTTCTCATGAGATAGCAAGGCACTGCCTGGGACATAAACATTGGAAGTAGTCTCACAACACCAGGTTAAAGTCCAACAGGTTTATTTGGTAGCAAATACCATAAGCTTTCGGAGCAATGCTCCTTCATCAGATGGAGTGGATCTGACGAAGGAGCAGTGCTCCGAAAGCTTATGGTATTTGCTACCAAATAAACCTGTTGGACTTTAACCTGGTGTTGTGAGACATCTTACTGTGTTCACCCCAGTCCAACGCCGGCATCTCCACATCATAAACATTGGGACAGATAATAGGCTGTAAAAAACAAAATGTATCCAGGTAAAATTCTCTTGCGTGTCCATTACAGATTCCATCTTTAATGGTGGCACAGTGGTTGGCACTGCTGCCTCACTGCGCCAGGGACCCGGATTCGATTCCAGCTTGGGTCACTGTCTGTGCAGAGTCTGCACGTTCTCCCCGTGCCTCTGTGGGTTTCCTCCGGGTGCTCCGGTTTCCTCCCACAGTCCGAAAGACGTACTGGTTAGGTGCATTGGCCATGCTAAAGTCTCCCTCAGTGTACCCGAACAGGTGCTGGAGTGTGGCGACTAGGGGATTTTCACAGTAACTTCATTGCAGTGTTAATGGCGGCACGGTGGCATAGTAGGTAGCACTGCTGTCCCACAACACCAGGGACTCGGGTTTGATTCCCGGCTTGGGTCACTCACTGTCTGTGTGGAGTTTGCATATTCTCCCTGTGTCCGTGTGGGTTTCCTCCGGGTGCTCCGGTTTCCTCCCAGAGTCTAAAGATGTGCGGGTTAGGTGGATTGGCCATGCTAAATTGCCCCTTAGTATCAGAGAGAGCAGCTAGGGTAAATGCATGAGGTTATGAGGATAGAGCCTGGGTGGGATTGTGGTCGGTGCAGACTTGATGGGCCGAATGGCCTCCTTCTGCACTGTAGGGATTCTATGATAATGTAAGCCTACTTGTGACTAATAAGTAAACTTTAGAATAAATCATTGTCAGTCTACATTTCTGTTGGCTTATTTCTCCAGTCAGTTTTTCTACACGCTGTACTCTCAAAATCACGATATTTATAGTGGTACAAGATGTCCATCTGACCATAAGTACGTGGTATGGAACATGCCGAGGTGGAGAGAGAACTGAACAGTCTCTCTGTTGTAACAGCGGGGAGAAATGAAGATGGAGCGGTAGCATCTGGGCAATGTGATTTTATTGGCAGTGAGTTTGCAAACAGCCTGTACGCTGGAGCACACATTTTTGAATTTTCACACCCCTCCGTTACCATTGGGAGCCAGTGATGTGGTTATGCAGAGAGGCACCACAGTCACTAGAAGGTCAGCTTCACAATCTGACTCTGGTTTGCTGCACCAGAACCTTTGGGCCTATCGCACAACACAGGATCGGGAACTTTCAACAGTGTTCGCGAGCAGATTCCTGTACAGCACTTAGGAACAGAGTCCATGAAAAAGTGGTTTCCCTCTCTTTTTAAACGCTTATTCAGGGACATAAATGTTTTGGTAAGTAGTCTCACAACACCAGGGTAAAGTCCAACAGGTTTATTTGGAATCACGAGTTTTCAGAGTACTGCCTTGACTTACCAGATGAAGGAGCAGTGCTCCGAAAGCTCGTGCTACCAATTAAACCTGTTGGACTTTAACCTGGTGTTGTGAGGCTTCTTACTGTGCCCACCCCAGTCCAACGCCGGCATCTCCACATCATAAATATTTTAGGGATATACAAAATACTTGAATGTATTAATAGTCCTTGAATGTATTAATAGAATGTATTAATAATTAATATATTAATATTAATTAACACTTAATAGTCTAGCTTAGATGAATGAAAACAGTAATGAGACTGTTAAACCAAGCTAGCCCATATGTTGGACATGACTGTTTGATCGAGAAAGTGCCTGCTTTGCTTATAATAGCGATCCTGAATTGTCTTCCACTGCTGCTTGTGTGACCACACTCTGCTGCGTATACATGGTGTTCCAGTACAGAAACAGGCCATTCAGCCCAACAAGTCCATGTCAATGTTGAAGCTCCACATAGACCACCTCCCACTCCTCTTCATCCCAGCTTATCAGCAGATCTTTCTATTCCTTCCTCCCTCATGTGTTTATCCAGCTTCCCCTTAAATACATCGATGCTATCCACTTTAACCAGTCCCTCGGGTAACAAGTTCCACATTCTTCCTCCTGTCCTGAATTCCCGATTGAATTTATTACTGATTATTCTGTTTTTAAAAAAAATTTCTATGGGACGTGGGCATCGCTGGCAAGGCCAGCAGTTGTTGACCATCCCTAACTGTTGGAAAGGGTGCACAGGAGATTTACCAGGATGTTGCCTGGTATGGTGGGAAAATCGTATGAGGAAAGGCTGAGGGGCTTGAGGTTGTTTTCGTTAGAGAGAAGAAGGTTAAGAGGTGACTTAATAGAGGCATACAAGATGATCAGAGGATTAGATAGGGTGGATAGTGAGAGCCTTTTTCCTCGGATGGTGTTGGCTAGCACGAGGGGACATAGCTTTAAATTGAGGGGTGAGAGATATAGGATGGATGTTAGAGGTAGGTTCTTTACTCAGAGAGTAGTAAGGGCGTGGAATGCCCTGCCTGCAGCAGTGGTGGACTCGTCAACGTTGAGAGCGTTCAAGTGGTTATTGGATAAACATATGGATGATATTGGAATAGTGTAGATTAGAGGGGCTTTAGATTGGTTCCACTGGTCGGCGCAACATCGAGGGCCGAAGGGCCTGTACTGCGCTGTAATGTTCTATGTTCTAACTTCCCCCAGAACCAAGTGATTTGCCAGGCCACTCAGAGGGCAGTTAAGAGTCAACTGCGTTGCTGTGGGTCTGGAGTCACATGGAAGGCAGACCGGGTAAAGGTGGCAGCTTTAGTGAGCTAGATGAGTTTTTTATTATGACAATCAGCAAATGATACAAGCTTTATAATTCCAGAATTATTAAAGAAATTCAAATTCCACCAGCTGCCATTGTGAGAATTGAACCCATGCCCTCAGAATCTGAGCCTTTGAGTTACTAGACCGGTCACATTACAACCACGCAACTGTCTCCCCATGCATTTTTACGGCCCCGAGTTTTGGTCTCTCCACAAGGGGAAGATCATTATTATAATTATTCATCATTCTATAAACCCGTCAAATTTCTGCCTTCTTCAGTAAGAAGTCTCACAACACCAGGTTAAAGTCCAACAGGTTTATTTGGAATCACGAGCTTTCGGAACACGGCTCCTTCATCAGGTTTCTACAGAAAAGAAAGCCACCATGTTCAGTATTTCCCGATGCCTATAACCTCTCAGCCCTGCTCCCCTCCCTGCGAATCTGTTTTACACCTTTCCCAGTGCCACTATATTCACTATTTTTTTAATGATCCAGGAAAACCTCACCCTCTCTGATGCTATGGAGTGATGCCACAGTAACTTCATTGCAGTGTTAACGTAAGCCTACTTGTGGCACTAATAAATAAACTTTAACCTTCTAGAGAGCAGAACCCCAGCCTGTTCAAGTGCTGTGAAGGAATGGATAAATTATCCTTATGTTCATATTGCCATGTCCTTAGCATGACCTCATGACCTCCCCCCTTTACTGCCTATCACTCCAGATTACCTATTACAACAGATCCGACACTTGCAAGATGGGGTCCTGTGCCTCCAGAGTCAGAGTCAACACTTCAATCAACATTGGTCACTCTCTCTCCTAAATGATCCAACAACAATATCAGCTTGCATTCATATAGCATCCTTAATGTGGCAAAATACCCCAAGGTACTTCACAGGAACAAAATTTGACAACGAGGTACATAAGGAGATAACGTTTATTTATTAGTGTCGCAAGTAGGCTTACATTTACACTGCAATGAAGTTAGTGTGAAAATCCCCTAGTTGCCCACACTCTGTTCGGGTACACTGAGGGAGAATTTAGCATGGCCAATGCACCTAACCGGCATGTCTTTCGGAATGTGGGAGGAAATCGAAGCACCCGGAGGAAACCCACGCAGACACGGGGAGAGCGTGCAAACTCCACACAGACAGTGACCCAAGCTGGGAATCGAACCCGGGTCCCTGGTGCTATGAAGCAGCAGTGCTAACCACTGTGCCACTGTGCCGTCCCTATATTGGGACAGGTGACCAAAAGCTTAAAGAGGCAGGTTTTAAGGGGTGTCTTAATGGAAAAGAGAGGGGGAAAGAAATTTAGGGAGGGAATTCGAGATCTTAGGGTTCAGGAAACTAAAGGCACGGCCGCCAATGATGGGACGATCAAAATCAGCAAGAGTCCAGAATTGGAGGAGCGCAGACATGTTGGAGGACTGCAAGGCTGGAGGATGTGACAGAGATAGGGAGAGAGAGCAAGGGTTAGCATTTTAAACTCAAGGTCTTGCTATTGTGGAAGTGAATTGGGTGTCAGTGGGAATGAGGTGGCACATTGAACAGAGGTTGAATTCTGGATTCAAGGGATGCAAAGCCACCACATTCCCAATAGGATGGAACCTTTTCCCATATTCACAAGGCAAGACTACAGTGTGGTGTTGCTGGGGACCTTTAGCATATTAAACACTGTCACTCTGTGCACTAGTATTTAATCTCTCTGTCTGCCACAAGTTTCTACATGTACGTCATTGGACATCATCACTGGACTATTTCAGTGTGGGACCACAAGTTCAAGGCAACTGCAAACAATATCACACCATGTGAAGGAATATTATTAAAAAGACTTAAATGAGAGTTTAAGAACAAAGGAAATAGGAGCAGGAGCAGACCATTAGGCCTATCGAGCCTGCTCCGCCATTCAATACAATCATGGCTGATCTTGGGCTTAAGCTGCACTTGTCCACCCACTCCCATATCCCATGATTCCCTGAGAGACGAGGTATCTGCCTTAAATGTATTTAATGATGGAGCATCCTCAACCTTCTGGGGTAGAAAATTCCAAAGATTCACAACCCTTGGGGTAAAGTAATTTCTCCTTGTTTCAGCTTGAATTGATGGACCCCTTATCCTGAGACTGTGCCCCCCCGTGTTCAAAGAATCCCTACAATGCAGAAGAAGGCCATTTGGCCCATCAACTCTGCACCGACTCTCTGACAGAGCATCCCACTCAGGCCCTATCCCCGTAACTGCACGCATTTACCGCACTAATACACCCTAGCCTACACATTTTGAGACACTAAGGGTCAATTTAGCATGGCCAATCCACCTAAACTACACATCTTTGGAGTGTGGGAGGAAACGGGAGCACCCGGAGGAAACCCACGCGGACAGGGGGAGAAGGTGCAAACTCCACGCACACAAGCAGTCACCAAGGCTGGAATTGAGCCCGGGTCGTTGGCACTGTGAGGCAGCAGTGCTAACCACAGTGCCACCCACAAATGTAATTCTCGAACCATATTATAAATAAATGACATGCCAAACTTTATAAGTGAGCCAGCCAGATTTACCATGTCCCTCAGTTGTTCAAATTTTCCTTTTCAGTTGTAAGGCAAACCATGTTTGTCTCAGAATTTAAAATATACTGAGAAGGCAGTAAGAGGCCCAATCTTATTGAGCCAGTCAGTCTTGCGTATTAAAGTGCAACACATTTATAAGAATTCAGCATTTTGTTTTACCAGATTGTTAGCCTAATGGTACCTAATCAGCATGTATATAACAAAAAATAGAGAGAGGAAAAGGTGAAAAATAAAAGCTACCTCAGGAAATCAAGGAAAAAGCAACGCCTTTTAAATGAACACATTCCATGTAAAGCACATTCTATTTTGGATTCCATCCACCAAGCCAGCCCCACGAGGGAAAGCATTATTTAAATATTCCCTGGACCCCAAAGGTAATCAAGGAAAACTCCATAATCTTCATTATTATTCTAATTCTCACTATTAAACCCCAATCAGGAGCCTCCTACAGGAAACCCTTGCCCTGGTGATCTCTGTGCCACACAGGGTTAAGGTATCCACAGCAAGGGGGCAGGGCTCAACTTTATTCCAAATAATATCAGTGTGCTGGCCACTTCGACAAGAATGCAGATGATATCCGCAACCCCCCCCTCCTTCCCCCCAGTAATACTGGAATCCAAATGCCTTGCAATTTTTGGCAAGGGGTTTTGAGAAGTTGCACTAATTTGAAACTTCGTGCGTCCCCAGGTTGACTGTTAAGCTGGGACAGATGTAGACTGCACAGAATAGGGAGCAGGAAATGGCCGAAATGAGCATCATTTAAATGTAAAATTCCACCCTTGCGCATTTCCCCAGCCAGTCTGTGACTTTGGAGATGAGCTTGGTTATACTCTCAAAATATTTTCGTCCCCTGTGCACCCCCCATGGAAATTCTGCTGGGCCGTGAGAGTGTAGGGACCAGCACGCTCATTCATGTTGCACGCTTTCCCTACTCCGTCTGAAACCTTTTCCCCACCAATGCTTACACCTGGCTTCAACAGGAAGACAAAGTTGCTGCACGAAGGAATGTCGCAAGCCTTTGCAGTCTCTGAAATCCATTTACAAGGGGCGCGTGGTCTGCTCCCTGCCTCCAGTGCCCTTTCATGGTCTTAAAATATGCGCAGGAGTTCACTGGAGCAGGATGCACAATAGGCCGGCAATGAACAGATTTGAAAATACCATGCGGGGATTGAATTGGCCCAGTTTCGGGATGAACTAAAATCCTCTACCTGAAAGGAGTGTGCTTTGAAGTTGCGTCATGCTTTTTCAGGCATCTCTGGTGTTTTTCTCCTGAGAGCCAGTTTGTGGAGAAAGGATTGAACGCCAATCTTTACTTGAAATAGATTTATTCGCAGAGTGAAACATTCCAGGTACATATCTCCTCACTCCCGCGTGAGTAAGTGTCTCTTTATATATGCTCAGGTAACCATCCAATCAATCTCCTCCACCAGTGTATACTTAATTCCAATTGATAAAATTAACACCTAGTCACCGTTTAGGACCCTTCTTATGCAAATGAGGGGCCCAAGCTCCCGTTTTGGGCCTCCTGACAAAAACTGCTGTGCGTGGAGCTGGGGGAGGGGTAGGTAGTGTCCAGCCAAAAGATTGGCTTCTGTCTTTGAATTCCAAAACCGGCATGAGGGGGCCATGAAGGGCAGGTGTTCATCCCTCCAGCCACACACTACGTTTTTTTAAAGTTTATTTATTAGTGTCACAAGTAGGCTTACATTAACACTGCAATGAAGTCACTGTGAAAATCTCCTAGTCACCACACTCCGGCACCTGTTCGGGTACACTGAGGGAGAATTTAGCGCGGCCAATGCCACCTTAACCAGCACGTCTTTCGGACTGTGGGAGGAAACCGGAGCACCCGGAAGAAACCCACACAGACACAGGGAAAACGTGCAGACTCTGCACAGACAGTGACCCAAGCCGGGAATTGAACCCAGGTCCCTGGTGCTGTGAGGCAGCAGTGCTAACCACTGTGCTGCCCTACTTAGAAGCTATCAGTGCGACAAGCAGGCAAAACAGCGTGCTGCGTGTGGAGTCATGTCTTCTGTATAAACTTCCCCAAGTGAACCAAGCAGGCTCATGATCTGATGAGCTCGGATTTCCCACATAAGCAGACAAACTCTGAACGTACTTGTGATTCTCAGTTCAGAAACAGACCATAATAAATTTACACAACATCACCCTCTCACCACCCCTTTCCCCTACCCTGTAAGTGCAAGCTTTTGTGGATTTAGCACAAGAGATGTGTGCCACCGGACACGGTTATTTGCAGATCGAGGATGCTTTGCTTGTTCTTTTTATTTTGTTCAGAAGGGAATCCCCACATTGCCTCTGAGCAAAGGCGAACAAAAAGGTTCTTCAAATGACTGCCAGATGCACAGTGCTGTATGAAGCAGGAAGCTGCGGAGTTTGATTCCTGGTCAGTGTTGCGACGGTTCCTCCCACCCAAGCAGCACTGAGAGCAAATCTTCAACTAAGTACATCGCAAAAGCACCTAGACTGGTGATAACACCAGCGGATGAATTCAAAGCATGTTCCACTGTGAGCTATCTTAACATTTTCGATACGGCAGATAGAGGCTTGTCACATGGATGCATTAAGTACACATTAATATTGCTAGATCTTATTTCTTGTCATAGGGGCATACAGCTTACAATAGGCCCTTTGGCCCATCGCATCTGTGCTGGTCAAAGACAAACCACCTAACTAATATAATCCCATTTTCCAGCACTTGGCCCAAAGCCTTGGCATCGCAAATGCACATCTAAATACTTCTTAAATGTTATGAGGGTTTCTGCCTCCACCACCTTTTCAGGTAGTGAGTTCCAGACTCCCACTACCCTCTGGGTAAAACAGTTTTTCCTCACAACCCCTCTAAACCTCCTGTCCCTTACCCTAAATCTCTGCCCCCTCGTCATTGATCATTCACTCCTCAAGGGAAAAGTTTCTTCCTGTCTACTCTATCTATGCCCCTCATAACTTTATACATCTCAATCATGTCCCTCCTCTGCTCCAAGGAAGACAACCCCAGTCTATCCAATCTCTCTTCATAACTAAAACTCTCCAGCCCAGGCAAATCTCCTCTGCAGGAAGCCTCACGTCTAGCTATATTTTACATACAAATGTAACTCGTCACAGCCCGTGAAGGACCATAGTTACGTCTGTTAGAGAAAGAGAAAGAGAGAGACTATCGCTTGAGGGGCACCACAATGTTAAGATAGCTCACAGGGGAACATGCTTCGAATTCATCCGCTGGTGTTATCACCAGTCGAGGTGCTTTTGCGATGAAGATTTGCTCTCAGCGCTGCTTGGGTGGGATGAATCCTGGGGTAAGATGAGAACCTCCATGAAGCACAACAGCTGGCACAGGGATTGAACCTGGACTATTGGTGTTACTCTAAACCACACCCTTAGTCAGCCAGCCAACTGAGCTAACCAACCCCAACTGTAAATGTAACTAAATTTAGCTGATAATTGGCTGATAAAGCTCCAGTGAAGTTAAGCGCAAAGGTACAAGGATCTAAAGTTAGTTTATTAGTCACAAGTAGGGCTTATATTAACACTGCAATGAAGTTACTGTGAAATTCCCCTAGCTGATCTAAACTCAGATGTACAAATAAAAGGATGGAATTGCATTAATTAGCACCTTTCGCTTTTTCAAGATTCTGCAATGTGCTTTGCAGACAATGAGGTGTTTTTAAGTGTGGTTACTGTTGCCTTGCAGAAAAAGTTGTAGCCAATTTGCACAATTTCATTCTACCTCACTGGCCAATAACAAGTAACATTTCATCCTTGTAGATGAGGAGATCAGAAACATTGTGCCTTAATCCAGCAGCAAAGAGTTACTCTCGAAACGAGTGCATTTTACGGTCCCCAGCCAGCGGATTTGTGCCTCGTGCCTATAAAATTCCTTGGGTGGCCTTCCAACCACCAAGCCACCAACCCCCAACCTTGTCAACCACATTGCAGTGGCTCTGGAGTCACATGTAGGCCAGACTAGGTAAGGATGGCAGATTTCCTTCCCTAAAGGGGATCAGTGAACCAAATGGGTTTTTCCAACAATCAATTCATCTGGAATTTTTAATTCCAGAATATTTATTTTATTGAATTCAAATTCCACCATCTGCCGTGGCGAGATTCAAACTCAGGTCCCCAGCTGAGTTTTTGGATGAATAGTCTCGCGATAATACCACGAGGCCGTCACCTCCCCATTAAAGAGGCCTGGGACTGGATTCCCCACCCATTAAAGAGCAGATTGGAAATAATCCCAATTTGAACTGTGCCCAGTTCTGACCCTGTCTGAACATCTCCCAAGAGTGGGTGCTCTCCTTCCATCTCCAACCCAGTTATTTGTTGTGCGCATGTAACACAGCCAGCATTCGACAAGACAAGCATTTATGTTAGTATTTGTAGTTCGTATATCCCCGCATGCTGTGCATCTGCCAATAATTTATGACTGATCTGCACCCAACCTGCCCTTCAGCAGTTTTATTTAATCTTTGCAACACAGATTTACAGCAACTTGTCATTAATAATTCGAAAATGTGCATGTGCCTTAACAAATTTCACAGCATAATTTGTGGTAATGCATTTTGGGCAATAGCACGGAGATTTTTTTTAAACCAATGTTCCCCAACACACTGACTATTATCTCAAGTGTTCATTTCCTTCCTTTTATTGACTTTTAGAAAATACATATACTCCACCCAGAAAACCTCGGAAGCCTCCACTTAAGTATTCCTTTGCCAGACTGACTCCTGGGATGGCGGGACTGATGTATGAGGAGAGACTGAGTCGGTTAGGATTATATTCACTGGAGTTCTGAAGAATGAGGGTGGGGGATCTCAGGTGGGGGACCTGTAAAATTCTAACAGGACTAGACAGGGTAGATGCAAGAAGGATGTTCCCGATGGTGGTGGTGTCCAGAACCAGGGGGTCACAGTCTGAGGATGTGGGGTAGACCATTTAGATCAGAGATGAGGGGAAATTTCTTTACCCAGGGAGTGGGTGAACCTGTGGAATTCGCTACCACAGAAAGCAGTTGAGGCCAAGAAGCAGTTAGATATAACACTTGGAGTGAAGGCGATTAAAGAATATGGGGGGAAGGTGGGATCAGGCTACTGAGTTGGATGATCAGCCATGATCGTAATGAATGGGGGAGCAGGCTTGAAGGGCTGAATGGCCTCCTCCTGCTCCTACGCTCTATGTTTCCATGGATAGTTTCAAAATCTCTCGGGTGAAAGTTGTACTCTCAGGTTCTGCATGGTCGGAGTCTGTGGATTAGACCGGTGAAAATTCCTCTCCAACAAATAGCCAGTTTTGCAAACATCCATATGAACATACGGATTCAGAGCAGGAGTAAGCCATTTGGCCCCTTGAGCCTGCTCCACCATTTGGCTAGATCTGACTGTGATCTCTACTTGACTGTCTACCGATATACTCCGAGGCCCTTGTCAATCAAGAATCTATTGAACTCAGCCTTGAGCACACTCAATGACCCAGCAGCCTCCACTGCTCTCTGGGGAAGAGAATTCTGCCCCCTGATGACCCTCACAGAGAAAATCTTTCTTCCCATCTCTGTCTTAAATGGGAGACCCCTTATTTTTAAACTGTGTCCCCTCGTTCTGGTCTCCCCCACAAGGGGAAACATCCAATCAGCATTCACCCTGTCAAGTCCTCTTAGGATTTTATATGTTTTAAAAACAGAACATAAGAACTAGGAGCAGGAGTAGACCACCTGGTCCTTCGAGCCTGCTCCGCCATTCAATAAGATCATGGCCGATCTTTTTGTGGACTCAGCTCCAGTTACCCGCCCGCTCACCATAACCCTTAATTCCTTTACTGTTCAAAAATGTATCTATCCTTGCCTTAAAAACATTCAATGAGGTAGCCTCAACTGCTTCACTGGGCAGGGAATTCCACAGATTCACAACCCTTTGTGTGAAGAAGTTCCTCCTCAACTCAGTCCTAAATCTGCTCCCCCTTATTTTGAGGTCATGCCTCCTAATTCTAGTTTCATCTGCCAGTGGAAACAACCTCCCTGCTTCTATCTTATCTATTCCCTTCATAATTTTATATGTTTCTATAAGATCTCCCCTTATTCTTCTGAATTCCAATAAGTATGGTCCCAGTCTACTCAGTCTCTCCTCATAAGCCAACCCCCTTAACTCCAGAATCAACCGAGTGAATCTCCTCTGCACCCGCTCCGGTGCCAGTATATCCTTTCTCAAGTAAGGAGACCAAAACTGTACACAGTACTCCAGGTGTGGCTTCACCAGCACCTTATACAGCTGCAACATAACATCCCTTAAATAAGACCACTTCTCATTCTTCTAAACTCCAATGAATACAGGCCCAACATGTCCTCACTGGGTTATCCCTCCATCCCAGAAATCAGATTTGTAAGAGAATTATCAACAAAAGGGGAGAATAATGGGACCAGACAATTGCTCTAAGGCCGGAATTTTATTGGGCCGCTCACCACGGGAATCGGAGCGGGTGAGGGGCAGACCATAGAAAGTTCTGTTGACCTCGGGCAGGATTTTATGGCTTTGGGATGAGCGAGGCCGTAAGATTCTGCCCTAACAGCCAACAGGAACATGGTTTCTCTCAAAGGGCCGACTAAATTTCTGGAAAGCAGAGAAGGGAAACAGATTTTTGATAACATCTGATAAATATAACAATTATACACAGTTAAAATGCAATGAAACAAACATAACTTTCCGTGTAACGTAACAGTAAAGTCGCAGCTTCATGAACCACTTTTTCAATCCGTAAAGGGCAAGTTCTAAAAGAACTTGAAGTAATGTAACTCCTTCCATTTAAATACTTTCGCAGGAAGCTAAGGAAATTCGGCATGTCCACCACAACTCTCACCAATTTTTACAGATGCACCACAGAAAGCATCCTTTCTGGTTGTATCACAGCTTGGTATGGCTCCTGCTCTGTCCAAAACTGCAAGAAACTACAAAGGGTTGTGACTGTAGCCCAGTCCATCACGCAAACCAGCCTCCCATCCATTGACTCCGTCTACACTTCCCACTGCCTCGGAAAAGCAGCCAGCATAATCAATGACCCCATGCACCCCAGGCATACTCTCTTCCACCTTCTTCTGTTAGGAAAAGGATACAAAAGTCTGAGAACACCTACCAACCCGACTCAAGAACAGCTTCTTCCCTGCTGCCATCAGACTTCTGAGTGTATCTATCATATATTAAGCTGATCTTTCTCTACACCCTATCTATAACTACAACACTATATTCTGCACCCTCTCCTTTCCTTCTTCCCCATGTACTCTACGAACAGTATGTTTTGTCTGTATAGTGCGCAAGAAACAATACTTTTCACTATATCTCAATACATTGACAATTATAAATCATATCAAATGTCATATTCTCCCTGCCTAAATTAACGTTCAAGGACATAAACACATGATTAGGTTTTGCAGGAAGGGGCTATATTCTTCCGATGCCTCTGTGCAAGATTCAAGGTATGCGCTGTAACCGGAATATCGATGCATTTATTAGAATTCGGTCTGCTAATCGAAGCCCTGCTCCCAGCCTGGGAACTGTGGCCTGACAGAATGCATTCTGCGTGGACGATACAGGCACTCGAACTGCGAGGGCCTGAACAGCACCATGTGCACATCTTCCCTATAGGCTGTTTGCAAAGTGCTATCCCATTATCCCCGACTGCTCCCCCCACTGCCCCCCCCCTCCCCCCCCCGTCCCTGGACAGCTACAGAAATCGATTGTGCAGGGTGGCTGTTAGGTCAGAGAAATTGATAACCTTCACAAGCTCCAGTCATGTTAGTCGGCCTGTGTCTGCCAGATAGTGCACTTTGTAAATTAAACTTCCAAAGGCAAATATATTGTAAGTAGCTGGTTATCTCAGTGGCACTGAAATTGAACAATGCTGGGATTATGGTGACAGAAATTACATTTTCTGTAATGGAGTTTAGTAATATCGCAAATCTCTCCTCTGGGCTTGCTCCCTCCCTTGTTGAGTGAGCAGGGTTTGGTAATGCAATCCATGTCAACATGGAAGCCCAATTTAATCACTAAAATGGATTATGGTTGTAATCACGGCTGTAAAATATTAATCTCCGGCACTTATTTGAAAGAACAAATATTTTTTATCTGGTAACTGGCAAAGCCCAGAACATTGGGAAGCAGTTCTGGCTATTTTCTGCTTTTTCACATCAAAGAGAGTAGAATTTCTGACTACAAACATCCATCTAAAATATTTAGACAATTAATTAGATACAGTTAGTTTTAATGGCTATTGAATTTCAATCCGCAGCAGAATGTCAGTGCTGCAACTATATGAAGTCTGATTTACAGTGTGCTGACATACAACAAATCATGCCTTGTTACAAGGCTTTATCGCATGGCTCTACGTTTCGAACTGAGAGCGGTCGCTTTATCTGTTGGAGACGATAGGAGCGAAAGACACCATTTTCGAGGATTGGGCAGATGGCAGCCAACAGATTGAGTCACTGCGGAGAGCACCAATGTGAACCTGAAGTTAACGCAACCTGAGCAACTCACATGCTACCAAAGTTGGCATGGTCAAACAGGCCCCGCCCCGCCACCCCCCCCCCCCCCCCCCCACAACCCCTCTGTACTGCAAACCTTTCTATAAACACACTTGCTTTTCCTCAGGACGGTATTGCATTCTCCTTCAATCTTCCTTCAAAGTCAAGACAGGTTCCGGGACAGCACGGTGGCACAGTGGTTAGCACTGCTGCCTCACAGTGCCAGGAACCCGGGTTCGATTCCAGCCTTGGGTCACTGTCTGTGTGGAGTTTGCATGCTCTCCCCATGTCTGCGTGGGTTTCCTCCGGGTGCTCCGGTTTCCTCCCACAGTCCAAAGATGTGCGGGTTAGGTTGATTGGCCATGATAAATTGCCCCTTAGTGTCAGGGGGTTTAGCTAGAGTAAATGCATGGGGTCATGGGGAAAGGGCCTGGGTGGGATTGTGGTCGGTGCAGATTCGATGGGCTGAATAGCCTTCTTCTGCACTGTATGATTCTATGATTTTATGAATGATGCATTTGTCATCACCAGGACAGTATCTATACTGCCATCCCATATTGCTACTTGATCAACTCCATCCACACAGCAATGTCAGGGTAACTCAGAAGGCAAGGTTCTAGTCAGATTCCTGAATGTGTTAAGGTTAAGTTGGCATGTAACCACCTGGAGGACATAACTTCACACGCTTCCTTTGCCCCGACCCTTAGCTCGGTTCAAACTGGCTTTAGAAATTCAGAGTTAGACCCCCCTAGTCACTTGATACAGGGAGCGTAGCATTGTTTTAATGGGTAAACTAGTTCTACGGGTGGCACGGTGGCACAGTGGTTAGCACTGCTGCCTCACAGTGTTTGGGACCCCGGTCCAATTCCAGCCTCGGGTCACTGTCTGTGTGGAGTTTGCATGTTCTCCCCATGTCTGCATGGGTTTCCTCCGCGTGCTCCAGTTTCCTCCCACAGTCCAAAGATCTGTGGGTTAGGTTGATTGGCCATGCTAAATTAACCCTAGCGTCAGGGGGATTAGCAGGGTAAATGTGGGGATACGGGAATAGGCCTGGGTGGGATTGTGGTCAGTGCAGACCCAATGGACCGAATGAACATAGAACATAGAACATAGAACATTACAGCGCAGAACAGGCCCTTCGGCCCACAATGTTGCACCGACCAGTTAAAAAAAAAAAAACTGTGACCCTCCAACCTAAACCAATTTCTTTTCGTCCATGAACCTATCTACGGATCTCTTAAACGCCCCCAAACTAGGCGCATTTACTACTGATGCTGGCAGGGCATTCCAATCCCTCACCACCCTCTGGGTAAAGAACCTACCCCTGACATCGGTTCTATAACTACCCCCCCTCAATTTAAAGCCATGCCCCCTCGTGCTGGATTTCTCCATCAGAGGAAAAAGGCTGTCACTATCCACCCTATCTAAACCTCTAATCATCTTATATGTTTCAATAAGATCCCCTCTTAGCCGCCGCCTTTCCAGCGAAAACAATCCCAAATCCCTCAGCCTCTCCTCATAGGATCTCCCCTCCATACCAGGCAACATCCTGGTAAACCTCCTCTGCACCCTCTCCAAAGCCTCCACATCCTTCCTGTAATGTGGGGACCAGAACTGCACACAGTACTCCAAGTGCGGCCGCACCAGAGTTGTGTACAGTTGCAACATAACGCTACGACTCCTAAATTCAATCCCCCTACCAATAAACGCCAAGACACCATATGCCTTCTTAACAACCTTATCTACTTGATTCCCAACTTTCAGGGATCTATGCACACATACACCTAGATCCCTCTGCTCCTCCACACTATTCAAAGTCCTCCCGTTAGCCCTATACTCAACACATCTGTTATTCCTACCAAAGTGAATTACCTCACACTTCTCCGCATTAAACTCCATCCGCCACCTCTCGGCCCAACTTTGCAACCTGTCTAAGTCTTCCTGCAAACTACGACACCCTTCCTCACTGTCTACCACACCACCGACTTTGGTGTCATCAGCAAATTTGCTAATCCACCCAACTATACCCTCATCCAGATCATTAATAAATATTACAAACAGCAGTGGCCCCAAAACAGATCCCTGAGGTACACCACTTGTAACCGCACTCCATGATGAATATTTACTATCAACCACCACCCTCTGTTTCCTATCCGCTAGCCAATTCCTGATCCAATTTCCTAGATCACCCCCAATCCCATACATCTGCATTTTCTGCAGAAGCCTACCATGGTGAACCTTATCAAACGCCTTACTAAAATCCATATATACCACGTCCACTGCCTTGCCCCCATCCACCTCCTTGGTCACTTTCTCAAAAAACTCAATAAGGTTAGTAAGGCACGACCTACCTGCCACAAAACCATGCTGACTATCACCTATCAATTCATTACTCTCCAAATAACTATAAATCCTATCCCTTATAATTTTTTCCAACATCTTGCCGACAACAGAAGTGAGACTCACCGGTCTATAATTCCCGGGGAAGTCTCTGTTCCCCTTCTTAAACAATGGGACAACATTCGCTAACCTCCAATCTTCTGGTACTATACCAGAGGCCAACGACGACCTGAAGATCAGAGCCAGAGGCTCTGCAATCACTTCTCTTGCCTCCCAGAGAATCCTTGGATAAATCCCATCCGGACCAGGGGATTTATCTATTTTCAGACCCTCCAGAATATCCTGCACATCCTCCTTATCAACTGTAATACTGTCTATTCTACTCCCCTGCAACCCAGTGTCCTCCTCAGCTATATTCATGTCCCCTTGCGTGAACACCGAAGAGAAATATTGGTTCAATGCTTCACCAATCTCCTCCGGTTCCACACATAACTTCCCTCTGCCATCTATAACTGGCCCTAAACTTGCCCTAACCAACCTTCTGTTCTTGACATACCTATAGAACGCCTTAGGATTCTCTTTAACCCTATCCGCCAAAGTCTTCTCATGTCCCCTTTTAGCCCTTCTAAGCTCGCTCTTCAACTCCCTCTTAGCCAATCTAAAGCTTTCTAGTGCACTACCCGAGTGCTCACGTCTCATCCGAACATAAGCCTCCTTTTTCTTTTTAACCAACAAAGAAACTTTTTTGGTGCACCACGGTTCCCTAGCCCTACCAATTCCTCCTTGCCTGACAGGGACATACCTATCACAGACTCGCAGTAGCTGCTCCTTGAAAAAACTCCACATGTCGGACGTTCCCAGTCCCTGTAATCTCCTAGTCCAACCTATGTTTCCTAATTCTCTCCTAATAGCCTCATAATTACCTCCTTCTCCACTGTAGGGATGGCCTCCTTCTCCACTGTAGGGATTCAATGGATTCTATGATTCTATGCTAGTCGACCTCGTACAAGCATTAAAACCATAACCATCACAGTGCAGTTGTGCGTGCATGTGTGCGGCATATCTCCCTCTAGACTGGCAGTCATTGACCCCAAGCTACAGCTAACCCCAGTCGGCCTGGCTTGCCGTGTTCCATAATCTAGTGTAATTACAATTTTGGAACCTAAAGGAGCCAGCGCAGAATAGCCCATTCACTACATCCAACACAGCACGCCTACTCTACACAAGCTAGAGGCCATCTGATGTTGCTGACTTCCTGCACTAACAATTTTGGGATGACTAATCTGTAATTTCCAGCTTCTTTTCTATTCTTTGTGTCAAAACATATTTTTTTCTTAATGTCTTACATCAGTCATTTTTCTGGCATTTCAGGTGGAAACTCACTGCCAAGTTCTGGGCATTGCTTTGGGAATTGATGCAAGATTACCCAACTGACGTCGGTTTGGAATCATTAAAGAGAAGTGTGAATGGCGGTGTTCCAAATGAGAAAGAGCAGTGTCCTAATTCCCTCTAATCCCTTGTTCCTGCTAAGCGGAACTTATTTAATATACTTATCATTCTATTTGACCTTTGTGAACCTAAACATCAATAACCTGGAATACTGGTAAGATGAAGTAATAGAGCATACAGAGAGAGAGAGGCCATTCAGCCCCTTGCGCCTGTGCTAGTTTTTTGAAAGAGCTTCCAATTAATCCCATTCCACTCTTCTTTCTCCACATTTTCCTCTTCAGCCATTTATCCAATTTCCTTTCGAATGTTGCTATTGAAACTCCTCGGGGTGGCATGGTGGCACAGTGGTTAGCATTGCTGTCTCACAGCGCTAGGGACCCAGTTTCGATTCCCGGCTTGGGTGACTGTCTGTGCGGAGTCTGCACGTTCTCCCCATGTCTGCGTGGGTTTCCTCCGGGTGCTCTGGTTTCCTCCCACGGTCCAAAGATGGACGGATTAGGTGGACTGTCCATGCTAAATTCTCCCTCAGTGTACCCGAATAGGCACTGGAGCGTGGCGACTAGGGGATTTCCACAGTCACTTCATTGCAGTGTGAATGTAAGCCTACTTGTGACACTAATAAATAAACTTTACCTGTCAGGAAGTGCCTTACACATCACAACGACTCAAACAATTCTCATTTCACCTCCAGTTTTTTTGCCAAACACCTGAAATATGTGTCCTCTGATTACCAACTCTCCCTGTTACCCTATCCAAATCCTCCACAATAAAGTTACAAACAATTTAATTTAGTCAGAATTACATTACAATCTCAATAATATTATACAGAGTGTCTGCTTTGTTTTTTTATTCACTTGTGACCGAGTTTAAGTGGTGAATGTTCTCCGTCTCCTCATCCTTATGATAATGAACGTGGGGAACGAGAGCGTGAGAAGAACAGAGAGGTGGGGGGAGGGGGACGTAGTGATAAATAGAAGAGATGCAAGAACTGGAGAGCGAGGAACAGAGGATTGAGGAGAAAGAGAGAGAGATAGCAGAAAGGAAGAGATGAGGGAGATCCAATAGGAAAGAGAAATAGATTTGAACACCTTCTATCAAGTTTTCCCTTCATTTTCCATTGTCGGTCTCCACGCCAGCTGAAAAAGATTTATTCCATTTTCTTGTTGCAACTGTAAGGGATCAAAATACTTTGGGCCCAATTTTAACCGAACTCACTCACTGGGAGGGGAACACACGGAATCAAGTCAAACGTTGATAATACAACCAGTCCAATTGAGGTGATTTTACCCCCTCCCCCAGCCAGTTAGGAAGCTGTTGGGATTGGGCCCAATGTTATTTTTTACACCCCACCCGATTGTACTCTCTACTAAAGTCAACGAGTAATATTGGGGCAGGTGCAAAAAACCAAACACTCCACCCGATTCTATTACGTGTCTTTAAGGCAGAGATAGATAGGTTCTTGATGAATAAGGGGATCAAGGGTTACGGGGAGAAGGCAGAAGAATGGGGATGAGAATCATATCAGCCATGATTGAATGGCGGAGCAGACTCGATGGGCCAAATGGCCTAATTCTGCTCCTGTATATTATGGTCTTATGGTCTGTGCACGTGTTAGGATATAATCATCCCCTCTGAGTCCACAATTCATCATATAATTGGAACAAAGATTAATTAACAGATGTGGTGGAAATGGAATTAATGGCAAGGTTGGTTTTTGCACTATAAAACATTCCGCCACTTCTATCCAATATAAGTTAATTAAACTGCTGCAACAGTGTGACGGCCAGTTTAGACCTTGTTAAACCGACACTTAAAATGTGACAGTGACACTTCAAGTTTAAAGAAGCCATCGCACTTTATTTTCTTTCAGGTCCAGTGGTAAAGAGTGGAGAAGGAGCTATTTATAATATCCTTTTTGCTTGGTTATATTTTTGACTACATATTTCTGTTCCTAAGCAGAATGTTGATGACATCATTTAGGAATGGGCCAGAAGTGTCCGGGAGCTTGAATTAACACACAGTTGAAACGACACAAGACACTGAAGCACCCTGGGTTAATGACAGTATCCACTGAAGATAATTCCGTTTCCTCACACACATCAAGCTTAACGCCAGAGACTGCTGCAAGCTATTTCCCTGATGATGCCTTTGCCAATCAGTGTTTAGACAGAATGATAATATCTGGACAGTAATTCTATTGACCGAACAGAAAAAAACAAGTTCAGAACGTGACCATTTTCCATGGTGGAGGGAGGGGGGGGGGGGCCCTCAGCCTAATTATTTCCTTATAGATGTCTTTGTTGGAATCCAATTAAATTTACCTTACGTACACATATTCGGAGGACAATAAAATCAAAGCAGTCACGGGATTATCTACAGGGAATACTTTTTCTCCCCAGCTATTCCAAGGGAGCTCCATCGGCAGCAAGGTGTGTTGTCTTCTGGCAGCTCATTAGTTGTAATTAGCCAGAGGCTTCAGTGTTGTCTGTATGTAAACACAATCAAACTACCTACCAGTTGTTCACTTGTAAAATTGTAAGCCCTGTATCTTGAGCCAGTTGTTTCTTCTGTTCTTCTGATGGATAAGGGTGCTGAAGGATGGCAAACCAAAGAGGCACAAGTTAAGACTCGGCAATCAGCGAAAAGAACTTATAAAGGCAACCGCGAAAATGCAATAAGTTGGAATATGTTCATTAATTAACGCAAGTAAGCTGAGGTACCGTAGTCTCCTAAGCATTAGTGGGATCTGAAATCATCTAATTAATGGCAGCAAATGGGAAGCCAATTATAAAGTTAACTGAAGTGTGGAAACAGCTACATTAATTAAGATGCTGGCTGTACCTGCTCACTCAAGTTTATTAGAGAACGAGACAGGCAATTTCGCAGAAGACCATAAAAATTAATTAGTATCTGCTTCCCATTTATCCTTCGGGTGTGTGATATTATAAAATTCTAATTTTTGTAAAACAACCACCCAAACTTTCCTGGGAATCTCAAGTACATTCACTGGAATTCTTCTGATGACACCATGCCAAAAGTTTTCAAATAATAACAGATTTGACCCCGTTGTCACATAATAAAACCAGAGCAGATGACCAGAAACGGAACTGGACCCAGCCAGATCAACACTGTGGTTACAAGAGCAAGTCGGAGGCTGGGAATTCTGTGGTGAGTAACTCACCTCCTGACTCCCCAAAGCCTGTCCATCATCTACAAGTAAGAAGTCTCACAACACCAGGTTGAAGTTCAACAGGTTCATTTGGAATCACGAGCTTTCAGAGCACTGTTCCTTCATCAGGTGAGTTTAATAATATCCTTCATCAGGATATTATTAAACTAGAAAGAGTGCAGAAAAGATTTACTGGGATGCTACTGGGACTTGATGGTTTGAGTTATAAGGAGAGGCTGGATAGACTGGGACTTTTTTCTCTGGGGCATAGAAGGCTGAGGGGTGATCTTATAGAGGTCTATAAAATAATGAGGGACATAGATCAGCTAGATGGTCAATATTTTTTCCCAAAGGTAGGGAAGTCTAAAACTAGAGGGCATAGGTTTAAGGTGAGAGGGGAGAGATGCAAAAGTGTCCGGAGGGGCAATTATTTCACACAGAGGGTGGTGAGTGTCTGGAACAAGCTGCCAGAGGTAGTAGTAGAGGTGGATACAATTTTGTCTTTTAAAAAGCATTTAGATAGTTACATGGGTAAGATGGGTATAGAAGGATATGGGGCAAATGGGGGCAATTGGGATTAGTTTAGGGGCTTGAAAAAAAAAGGTGGCATGGACAAGTTGGGCCGAAGGGCCAGTTTCCTTGCTGTAAACCTCTATGACATGCATGGGAACATCACCACCTGCAAGTTGCCCTCCAAACCACACACCATCCTGACTTGGAAATATATAGCCATTCACTCACTGTCGCTAGGTCAACATCCTGTAATTCAACTCTCTAACAGCACTTTCTACACCACAGGGACTGCAGCAGTTCAAAAAGGCAGTTCACCGCTCACCTTCTTAAGGGCAATTAGGGATGGGCAATAAGTGCTGGACTTGTCAGCAATGCCCACATCCTCTGAACCATTAACAAATAGTTTTGAATGCAGCTTAATGCAATACTGACCATTTTGTTAGAATGCCTGTTGGAATCATAGAATCTACAGTGCAGAAGGAGGCCATTTGGTCCATCGAGTCTGCACTGACCACAATCCCACCCAAGCCCTATCCCCATAACGCCATGCATTTGCCCTAGCTAGTCTCCCTGACACTTAGGGGCAATTTTAGCATGGCCAACCCACCTAACCCGCACATCTTTGGACTGTGGGAGGAAACCAGAGCACCCGGAGGAAACCCACGCAGAGATGGGAGAATGTGCAAACTCCACACAGACAGTGCCCCAAGCTGGAAATCGAATCTGGGTTCCTGGCGCTGTGAGGCAGCAGTGCTAACCACTGTGCCACCGTGCCAGGAATACGGTGGCACAGTGGTTAGTCACCTGAACAGATTTGTATTTAATTTGAAATGGCGAAAATTCACTTCACTGTTTTATCATAAATCTAAAGTAAAAACAATAACATTTTCTGCCTTCCTTCAGAAGGGGAGTGAAAAGTATTTCTACCACAAAAACATGCAGAACGGTGGCACAGTGGTTAGCACAGCTGCCTCACAGCGCCAGGGACCCGGGTTCGATTCTGACCTCGGGTCACTGTCTGTGTGGAGTCTGCACGTTCTCCCCACGTCTGCAAGGGTTTCCTTTGGGTGCTCCGGTTTCCTCCCACAGTCCGAAAGACGCGCTGGTTAGGTACATTGGCCGTGCTAAATTCTCCCGCAGTGTACCCAAACAGGTGCCGGAGTGTGGGCAACTAGGGGATTTTCACAGTAACTTCATTGCAGTGTTAGTGTAAGCCTACTTGTGACACTAATAAATAATTAATGAAATTAAGTTCTCAGTTCACTAAAACAAACATTCAAAAAAGCATTCCTGCTGTGCATTTCTTATTTTGTCTTGAATAATTGATGTGATCTTTTTCGTAGTTTCTCGAATCGGAGAACACAACATAGCTGCCAAGCTGCACCTCCAGCCTCAGAATAGTAGGTGTAGAAATCATTGTATACCCTCAGACGCAAGTAATACCGTGAGCTGCACATCGTGGGCAGTGAGTTCACCAAGGCGGTGTCCTGGGGTGTATGTATTAGACTTACTTCAATCTCTGCTCCCAGCCTGATTAATTCTTAATGTCTTTGAGAATGCGAGCATAAAGCCCATACTCTCATTCATTAGAAAAATTCTGCTTAATGAGCTACCAGGGAACTATTCAAACACAGTTTTGCAGTGGGCTCAAGTTATCCTGCAGCCTGTGCACACGGGAGTTGGGCACCACTCCTATCCCTGCATCAATTTGCATTGACATTGAATGGAAATTTGCATGTGCCAACAGCTTTCAGAGACAATGGCTGGAACTCTACCACCTTGACCGCCACGGAATCGGCGCGGGTGAGGATCCAACAACAGAAATCTCCATTGATCTCAGGTGGGAATTTCTGATCTGCCCGAGTGAGGCCCTGGTGTGTGCAATGTCAGTAATCATGGGATTACCATGAGTGAAACACAGGCGTTTTTTGTTTTACCTTGCGAAACATTCACTACTTAACATTCCTTTCAGTTACTTGCAAATGTCACAAGGATACAAATGTTGTACCTGTAGCAGTTGCTAGATTTAGAAGCTGGCTCCTCTCCCACATTCTACCCTCTGTAAACTTGAGGTCAACCAAAACTTTGCAGCCCTGTGTCTTAACTCACTCATCATGTCCTCCCTTGCTGAAATCCGCTGGCTCCTGGTCAGGAGAAGCATCAAATTTAAAATTATCATCCTTGTATGCAAATCTCCTTGTGGCTTCGCCCTCTCCCTATCTCCGCCAGCCCCACAGCTCTCCAAGATTTCTGCTCTCCTCTAATTCTGCTCTCTTCAGATTCTGCAATTTTAATCACTCCATCATTGGTGGCTGTGCCTACATCTGCCTGGGCCCTAAGCTCTGGAATTCCCTTCCCTAAACCTCTCATCTTCTCCTTCATCCTTAAAACCTACCTCCTTGACCAAGTTTGTGTCAACAGCCTGAACATCTCCTAACGTGGCTCTGTGGCAAATTTTGAATCAGAACACTCTTACGAAGGGTTGTGAGTCTTTGGAACTCTCTTCCTCACAAGGCAGTGGAAGCAAAGTCTTTAAATGATGTTTAAGGAGGTGGATAGATTCTTGATTAACAAGGGGGGGAGGGGGGGCAAAAGGTTGTTGGGGGTAGGCGGGAGGTTACAATCAGATCGGCCATGATCATACTGAATAGCAGAGCAGGCTCGAGGGGCTGAGTGGCCTATTCTTAGTTCGTATCTTTGTATATTCATACAGGGGAGGTGATGGCCTAGTGGCATTACCGCTATCCAGAAACTCAGCTAATGTTCTGGGGACCTGGGTTCGAATCCCGCCACGGCAGCTGGAGGAATTTGAATTCAATAAAAATATCTGGAATTAAGAATCTACTGATGACCATGAAACCATTGTTGATTGTCAGGAAACTCATCTGGTTCACTAATGTCCCTTAGGGAAGGAAATCTGCCGTCCTTACCTTGACTGGCCTACATGTGACTCCAGAACCATAGCAATGTGGTTGCCTCTCAATTGCCTTTGGGTACCTGGGATGGGCAATAAATGCTGGCCAGCCAGCGATGCCCATGTCCCACGAATGAATCAAAAATGCACGTGTTTGTTGTTAATGGCAGGTAGATCAGCGAATTCTTTATACTGCACCCATCTGAACTGCTTGCTCAGCTACAGAATATCGGAAATCCAAAGTCCAGAAAGACCAATTGTTTGGAACTTTTTTAGAGTAGACCCACCAACTTGCCACTTGACTCCTTGGTGATGCAACAAATTGAGAAAGCATGGGCTGACTTGCCACAGTGACTGTTGTGCAGGAAAACACAGCACGAGGTTACAAAGACACTCGATTTCCCTCTCTGTCTCGGACTCCTTCTGTGGGGATCCCTCTCTCTCTCTCTGTCTCTCTCTCTCATTCTGTCAGTCCCCCATTTCTCCACATCTCTGTTTCCGTTTGTCTTTCGCCCTTGTTCTCCCTTTATCAGTCTATTTCTCCTCTCTCGCTCTTTTGATTTCTCTCTGTGGCTGTTTGTGTGTGTCTCCCTTTCTCTCCCCCTTCCCCTCCTTTTGCAGCAGTGTTTCTGATCAGGACACATGCATCCTCAGAATGCAGTTTGCTTTTTTTTAAGAACCTCACCAAGACATCTAAGAAAACATAGGAAAACGTAAGTGTGATAAGCTGACAATATCGGAAAAGGTGGAAGCCATAAAGAAAGTAGATAAAGGTGCTTCAGTGAAAAGATTGTGTGAGATGTATGAAGTGGGTGTCTCAGTGGTTTCTGGCATCAAGAAGCAGCTTGCAAACATGGGAGATAGTATTTGGAAAAGGAAGACAATTGCTATCACTGCTTTATAATGTTTTATCACTCTTTTATGTTCCAGATAAATATTTTTCTCTGCAGTGTTCATATTTGTGGTCAGGGATTCTTATGTCATTCTATAATCTAAAATATTCCAAAATCCAGAAATGACTTCGTCCCAAGCATCCTGGCTTGGGGAGGTTACAGGGTAGGAGATTTTGTCTTGTTTGAAAGGGTTAACTCGACAATACTAAAGCAAATCCTGGTGGTTGAAGGCCAGTCAATGGTGTTAGCACTGAATGAGACAATTTAAAGTCATGAGATTCACACAGAGCGCTGGAATAACACTACAGCACACAAATTTACAGCCTTGGATAGTTTTCTTTTTGCCATCCCACAGACTTGAGCACATAACTGAAGATGACACTTCAATGCAGGACCGAGGGAGTGCAGTACTGTTTGGAGGAGGCATTCTTTTGGATGAAACATTAAACAGAGGATCAATCTGTCCTCTCAGGTGGATGTGACAGATTCCATGACAGAATTTTATTGGAACGTCCGCCCAAGGCTCGTACGATCTCGCCCGGTCATTCTCCGAACCTCGCCCCCGGAATCAGGGTGGGCGTCCGGTAAAATCCCGGCCGGTATGTGTTGATCTAAATCTAGGGAATTTGTCAACTTTTAGTCCCAGTAAATTCTTCAGTGTTATTTCCTGACTAATAATATTCCGAAGTTCCCGATTTGCACCAGGTTAATGTTTCTTTATCATTTCTGAAAGGATTTGGTGTTTTCCAACATGAAGACGGACACAAAGGGGGCAACCTTACCGGCCCATCAAACCCGTCCATCAGAGTGGTGAGCTGATAAGATCGGGAGAGAGACGGAATTTTGGGTTCACGCCCAGTTTCCCGGCTCTCGCGATGTTCCCGGCAATGTTTTGTCGGCGAAATCGGCTTCACGTCGGAAAGGGCACACAGCTGATTTCAATATGCAAAACTTCATTTAAATATAATCAGCGAATCCCAGACGCTAACGTCACTTGTTCATACCTGCTCACCAGTGGAGGTCCTCACTGGTGAGGATCACGTATGGTCCCCATCAACAGAGACTTGACGTGATGGTCTCGCTGATGGGAATGGAGGCAATGCCTGGATCAGCGATTGAAGGGGAGGGTGCTTAGTCTGGGGGGGGCAAGAAGTGGGGGAGGGGGCAGTGACAGATCTCCCAGTATACTGTGTACACACTGCACTGGGAGATTGGGGTGCCAGTGCAATGGTGCCCCCTATAACTCAGCAGTCGGCTTCCCAGAGAGATTAGGCTCCACCCCCTTCCCCTTTGGGTGAGAATCACATCTGGGCTCTTTTTTTCCTAAGTGCTGTACAATTGCGTCTGAGAGCTCACCCAAAAATAAAATCAGAGCGATTCTCTCCTGTTTTCACGCTCATTTAGCACTTAGAATTTCCTCGGGAAGATCGCCCCCTCAGAATTTGTTTAATGTCTCTGCCATTTCCTTATTCCCCATTATAATTCCTCCTGTCTCTGCCTCTCAAGAACAAATGTTTCCTTTTGTTAATCTCTTTCTTTTCATATAACTATACAAGCTTTCACACTCTGGTTGATGTTACTTGCTGGTTTGGTCTCGATGAACTCTCTTTCCTCATCAATTTCTTGGTTATCCTTTGTTAAATTCTAGAATGTTTCAGCTTCCTACCACCACCAAAACCGTCTTCCCCTCTCCACCCCTGTATGTTTCCTCAGAAAGAGCGCTTCAAAATGCAGTTAATGAAACAACAACAAAACTTACTCCAAATTATAAATCAAAGAAAGGGTTTAATAAAGAAACATCATTACTCCAAACTTGGGGTCTCGCCCTGGGCCACTCCAAGTTCCCCACAATTCTACATAGTTCTTTATTTATAGCGAATCAGCTGGTCAGCTGACTATTACATCACTCTGGTTCCATGTTTTACTGGGTCAGCTGACCCTTACATCTTGTTCCCATTGGTCACATTATGTCCAGTACAAATTTGTTACTGATTACATTCTAACACTGTCAGCACTGTAAAATGACCTTCCCTTTGTGACACCCTAGCCCACTTCACAATCACCCCAATACCTCATTCCCAACCCACCTTTCCTCACAGCAGGAGTTACACCTTTTGCTTCCACTCACCTCACTGTCCAAGGCCCCAAACACTGAGAATCCCTACAGTGTAGAAGGAGGCCATTCAGCCCATCGAGTCTGCACCCTCTCTCCGACAGAGCATCTTACCCAGGCCCAACACCCCCACCATCCTATCCCCATAACCCCACTAATCCGCCTAACCTACACATCTTGGGATACCAAGGGGCAATTTGGCATGGCCAATCCACCTAACCTGCACATCTTTGGATTCCTTCCAGGTAGAACAGCAACGGATTTGTACTTTCAATTAAGTCGACTGTATTCGCTGCTCACAATCTGGTTTCCCTACATTGGGAGGACCAAACGCAGATTGGGTGACTGCTTTGCAGAATTCCTTGTCCGAGAATCTGTTTTTTTGCCACGTGCCAATCTGAATCTTGCTCATGATTGTTTTTGCTTTCAGACACACTTGTCCATTATTCTGCCATTTACACTCATTTGAACAGATGATTTGGGTGGGATTTTCCAAAGGGGCTAATTGCAGCACGGTCAATCTAACTAACCTTCACATGTTTGGAGTGTGAGAGGAGACCAGAGGAAACCCACGGAGAAGAACATGCAAACTCCACACGGACAGTGACCCAAGGCTGGAATTGAACCCAGGTCCCTGGTGCTGTAAAGCAGCAATGCTAACCACTGTGCCACCCATAGTACAGTTTGAAAGTACTTCATTGGCTGTGAAACATTTTAGGTCACTTTGAGAATGGCACTAAATAAATGCAACTTTAAAAAAATGTAACTTAAGTTATGATGCATCCTTGGATCGGCATGGTAGCACAATGGTTAGCACTGCCGCCTCACAATGCCAGAGACCTGGATTCGATTCCCGGCTTGGGTCACTGTCTGTGTGGAGTCTGCACGCTCTCCCTGTGTCTGCATGGGTTTCCTTCGGGTGCTCTGGTTTCCTCCCACAGTCTGAAAGACGTGCTGGTTAGGTGGATTAGCTGTGCTAAATTCTCCCTCAGTGTACCTGAACAGGCGCCAGAGTGTGGCAACTGGGGGATTTTCACAGTAACTTCATTGCAGTGTTAATGTAAGCCTACTTATGACACTAATAAATAAACTTTAACTTTACTTTTAAGCTACATTAACCATGAAACTATCATCAATTGTCATAAAAACCCATTTGTTCACTAATGTCCTTTAGGGAAGGAAATCTGCCGTCCTTACCCTGGGCTACATGTGACTCCGGAGCCACAGAAATGTGGTTGATCCTTAATTGATTTGATTTGATTTATTATTGTCACATGTATTAACATACAGTGAAAAGTATTGTTTTTTGCGCACTATACAGACAAAATATAGAGAAGGCAACGAGAGAGTGCAGAATGTAGTGTTACAGTCATAGCTAGGGTGTAGAGAAAGATCAACTTAATGCGAGGTAAGTCCATTCAAAAGTCTGACAGCAGCAGGGAAGAAGCTGTTCTTGAGTCAGTTGGTACATGACCTCAGACTTGTGTATCTTTTTCTCAACGGAAGAAGGTGGAAGAATGTCCGGGGTGCATGGGGTCCTTGATTATGCTGGCTACTTTGCCGAGGCAGCGGGAAGTGTAGACAGAGTCAATGGATGGGAGGCTGGTTTGCGTGATGGATTGCCCTCTGAAATGGCTGAGTGAGGCACTCAGTTCAAAGACAACTGGGGATGGGCAACAGATGTTGGCCAACCAACAATGCCCATGTCCCATGAAAGAATAAAAGAAAAATACCCTTTGACATATCATGCCTCAGATAAAAAATGTAATGTTAATCATTTCCTCTCTTAATATAGAAATCAAACAATAACTATCCAATCACACCTCTTCATCACCAGGATCTGAAAGACAGCATTACAATGAAAATCTAGAGTACTTTCTGAAGCTTTCTAGTTTCTTGAGTAAGTGGTTAGATACGACAATTAATTCCAGCACACTGTTTTTTCACATTTCCATTACCTCATGTAGTTACAGATTGCAGGATTCGGAGAGTTTCCTGTTTCTTGTAAAAATAACATTGTGTTTATTGTAACTTTATCAGGGTCTTTTCCAAGTGTTTAAAACACAGCGTTTTTATATATCCCAAAGATTCCCTTTATAATCATTCTGAACTTTGATCTAACTCAGCTAGACAGTGCGATGATCTTCTGAGTTCAAGAAAACCTTGTATTTATGTTTTCTACAATTGTTGTTAAAGAATTCCAGATCAACACAGTAAAACCATTTTATTGTGCCAACTGGCAAACTGAGTCTTCATTAAACGGCTAAGCAGTCACCCCTTGCTGTGTTAGCAGAATCTGCCCTGTGGTCCAACACTGTAAAACCTATTACACTGCGAACATTATCACCACAATGGCAGCATTAAAATTAAACTCAGCATTGTGCCCAACCTGAACCGGTGCCTTAACAGCACCAGCAATTCGACTTTACTGATTACTGTTGCATCTTTTGTACCTCCCAAGGATGATTCAGAGGTAAAGTTTATTTATTAGTGTCGCAAGTAGGCTCATGTTAACACTGCAATGAAGTTACTGTGAAATTCACCTAGTCGCCACACTCCAGCACCTGTTCGGGTACACTGAGGGAGAATTTAGCACAGCCAATGCACCCTAACCGCACGTCTTTTGAACTGTGGGTGGAAACCGGATCATCCAGAGGAAACCCACGCAGACACGGGGAGAACGTGCAAACTCCGCACATACAGTGATCCAAGCCGGGAATCAAACCCGGACACCGTGAGGCAACAATGCTAACCACTGTGCCACCCCTGCAGATCATAGAATCATTATAGAATCTCTACATTGCAGAAGGAGGCCATTCAGCCCATTGAGTCTATACCGACAACAATCCCATCCAGGCCCTATCCCCATAACCCCACATATTTACCCCGCTAATCCCTCTAACGAATGCATCCTGGGACACTAAGGGGCAATTTAACATGGCCAATCCACCTAACCCGCACAACTTTGAACTGTGGGAGAAAAGCGGAGCTTGGAGGAAACCCACGCAGACACGGGGAGAACGCGCAAACTCCTCACAGACAGTGACCCAAGCCGGGAATCGAACCCGGGTCCCTGGAGCTGTGAGGCAGCAGTGCTAACCACTGTGCCACCATGCCACACCTACAGGTAACCACTGTATCTCAAAACAATGTGACTCAAATCTTTGAAGTCCCAAAAATGTGACGTTATTTTGGGAGATATGTTGGAATGTCTTTCAGGAAAATGAGAGCTTTGTTATAAAAATCAAATCGGCACGTTTTGCAAAAAATGTCCCAAGTATGGAGATGGACAGCTAATAATGGGCAGTTAAGATCCAGACCCTTTCAATGGAGCTCTGAAAAGAATTGACAGGACAAATCAGAAATAGTCCTCCACCCAAAATCTGCCTTATTGTCTGTTCCAAGATCAAATTCTCTGCCCTTCATTTTCAAAAATAGACAAAACCTCCTTGTTTATTATTTAATCATTGTCCCCAAATCTGTTACTTTTCATGTGATTTGGTTTTTAGATAATCACTATGAACCGAGTCTAATATGATGTGCTAAATCTTAATTGATGCACTGCCTCCAGCTATTGGGCTTCAGGAATTGTGTCTCTGGTCTGAAATGGAAAGTATTTGGTGGTTCTTTTTAAAAAGGCAGGATTGGTCGACAGTTAGAATAACATGCCCACGTTAAAAATAACAACAAAATACAGAAAGACATCAATATGTACAACTTCAAGCTCTCGACATCAGCTGATTTCTTGCTTAATGCAGTGCCTGTTGCCTGCCAGTATGCCTTAAAAAGAAATAATAATTGCTCTAATCACATGAAAACCATGACTTCACACAGTTACCCCACCCACCTAAAGCAAAATAACAGGGAGAAAAGGGATACACCATTTTTTAAAAATAAACTGATGCGGTACTAAAAGAATTCTGAGGGCGAAACTCTTGTCAAATTAGAAGTACTGAATGACTTACTGTCCTTGATAGAAACCCATGACTTTACACTGAACCAACTTGCCATGGGCCAGGCTGCTATACAAACATTCCATTTAATGTTGCCTTCCCACCCACAAGCAGAGCAAATCCTGTCCCATACACCCAGGCAGACATCGCATCATCGTCCGGAGATAAGCAAAAGGACAGATTTCAAAGCTGCCAGTGCTGCCAAGACAACAGAGAGTTTGTTCTGAAGGCAGATATCTCTTTAAACTCCTGCATTGTGGGTCCAATCCAGCGGCTGAACTTTGCACTTGATGCTTTATCCCCTCACTCTTCTCACAGTCCCCAGCATGCAACTCTCACTACCTAAATATTTGACGAAAGATATTTGTAGTCAAATATACTTGAATCACCAGAGCCACCTCACACGGTCCAGGTGTATTTTGCATCGTACGATGTATAATGATTCGGATGTCTAATTTGCCATGCACATTTGTTTCCAACCACTATCCCTTAAAAACTTAATTATTTGCAAACAATCAACTCGAATGGGAATTTGACAAAGGATATGCCATAGGCCGCTGGGAGAGCTGCGGCGCATTAGGAGTGCAAACAAAATTAACTTCAGATCTTACAATACAAATGAACAATTAGGGCAATGTGGAGGTGGTGTCATAATGTTGTGGCCCTGTAGGGAGTGCTTTCTCATTTAGACCATAAGACCATAAGACATAGGAGCAGAATTAGGCCACTCGACCCATCGAGTCTGCTCCGCCATTCAATCATGGCTGATATTTTTCTCAGTCCCATTCCCCTGCCTTTTCCCCATAACCCCGATCCCCTTATTAAGCAAGAACCTATCTATCTCTGTCTTAAAGACACTCAATGACCCGGCCTCCACAGCCTTCTGCGGCAAAGAGTTCCACAGATTCACCACACTCTGGCTGAAGAAATTCCTCCTCATCTCCGTTTTGAAGGATCATCCCTTTAGCCTGAGGCTGTGCCCTCAGGTTCTAGTTTTTCCTACGAGTGGAAACATCCTCTCCACGTCCACTCTATCCAGGCCTCACAGTATCCTGTAAGTTTCAATAAGATCCCCCCCTCATCCTTCTAAACTCCAACAAGTACAGACCCAGAGTCCTCAACCGTTTGATGTGCTTTAACACCTCGAAGTCCAGTGAAGAGCTGTCAGGCAGTGACTATGGAGGGAAAGCCCCTGTTGCCCCTTTTCGGAATCTGCCAACTCATTACACGTGCATCCCAATTAAACTGGCCAACTTGATTGCTTGGTTGGGTGTAGGAGCAAGAGTGAGGAAAGTAATAAATTACATCTAATTTTACTTTGGTCTCATAAGGCAGCATGCTGGGCGCAAGCTTCCAGCTCTTTGCACCAGCGGAATCTCTTGGACCCGCTGATGGCACAACCCCGGCACATGGTTCCTGGCAGTATGGGGTGGGATCAATGGGAAATCCCATTGACAGTGGCGGGACCAGAAGGTCTCGTCACCGGCCAACAGTGCACCACCTCCTGCTACCGAGAAAAACACCGCGGGGAGGACAGAGGATGCCACTAAGTGTGTTTTCTGGACCTCATCATTTCCATAAACAAGCCATTAAAATTTAACTTGCTGTGGGCAATAAAAGCCTCCGCAGACTGAACACATCAAGTTGGTCTGACAGCCCTCTTAAAAAAACTCGAACAAGACATGGCCAACATTCACAGATCAATTGTGAGTGAAGCTTAACTTGCGATTTGGGATTCATGTCCTTTAGGCAACAACCAACATGACCACTGACAGTTCATAACTAGATTCCGAGACAAAAGACATGAATTCATGACTTCACGGCAGTTAGCTGATAGGATCATGGATATCATGATAGTATCGACCCAGATGGAAGCATTCTAGAAAGATCTTTTGGACCAATCCAAAGGTTGCAGCATGGAAGCACAATACAAAGTGGGCGCAAGTACAAAGCTCCACTAATATGTCGACAGAGTCTACAGCGTTCATCCGCCATTAACTGATCCCTCAGCTGTGGATTTACAATTCGGCAGAAAAGTGTGGACTACCTTCGTCAGTTATCATAGAATCATACAGTGCAGAAGGAGGCTATTCGGCCCATCGAGTCTGCACTGACCACAATCCCACCCAGGCCCTATCCCCATAACCCCATGCATTTATCCTAGCTAGTCCCCCTGACACTAAGGGGCAATTTAGCATGGCCTATCCATCTAACCCGCACATCTTTGGACTGTGGGAGGAAACCAGAGCACCCGGAGGAAACCCACGCAGACATGGGGAGAACGTGCAAACTCCACACAGACAGTGACCTAAGCTAGGAATTGAACCGGAGTCCCTGGCGCTGTGAGGCTAACCACTGTGCCACCGTGCCACCCCTGTCACTCATCGGTGCTCCCAGGACTGTGTGATGCTCTACTCGAAAAACAGAGGAAGATGAAAGATGTCCACCACCGACACGCGGATAACAAATGATCTAACCTGAACATCGGACAGGAAGTTTGAATATAACAACTGACTGATGGCACCTGGAATCCAGCAGAAATCATCGACGAATACCCAGAACCAAGATTGTATCAAGTATAAACACCACGGTGGAACAGATGCCAAATTCGAACATTACCATCAACCAGAAACATTGGGAACAGAACACGGTCCAAGACACAGCATAAACAACCCCTCACCAGCTGGAAGCATGTAGCAACCTCCAGCAAAGATCACCATAACTGAAGATGGACTGATAAGCAAAATGCCGACACATCTCTGACACTTGTAAATGTATTGCTTTGTGTTAAGGTACATTCGGACACAACGTTATCCTGCTTTGTCCATGTACGGGCGGCACGGTAGCACAGTGGTTAGCACTGCTGCTTCACAGCTCCAGGGTCCCGGGTTTGATTCCCGGCTCGGGTCACTGTCTGTGTGGAGTTTGCACATTCTCCTCGTGTCTGCGTGGGTTTCCTCCGGGTGCTCCGGTTTCCTCCCACAGTCCAAAGATGTGCGGGTTAGGTTGATTGACCATGCTAAAATTGCCCCTTAGTGTCCTGGGATGCGTGGATTAGCGGGTAAAATGTGTAGGAATATGGGGGTAGGGCCTGGGTGGGATTGTGGTCGGTGCAGACTCGATGGGCCGAATGGCCTCTTTCTGTACTGTAGGGTTTCTATGATTTCTATGATTTGATTCTTTAAAGGTAAACCTTTGGCTTAGAAAGAAAGGGGAATATGATGATATGATGAGATGCACCTTTAAGGGAGCATTTCTTAAGCTGCTGTTCATCATTACACACCTCAACAAGATGTGATGTATTAGTCACATTATTTGTAGTCAGGTCTGCAAGCAGCAGGGTAAAGATCAGATGTACCATACATAGCCTCCCAGTCAACATTTTCTCAATATAATCTTACCTTCCAATAAAGGACCCACATTAATGTTTCACTAATCCTTGGATGTGATTGATATGTTTATGGTGAAGACAAGAATAACATAACATCTATAATGGTGCAAAGTTGCATTTTAAACTTGCCAAGGCAGTTTGTTGCACCTCTCAAGAATATTAAAAGGATAAGGAACATTTTTAACATCATGAGAAGACAGATGTGCACCCTCATTCTAACATTAAACACTTGTTACTTTAGGAGTAAAGTGCTTTCTTTTTGAGTCACCACAAAGCCAACCATCAGAGACCCACTCTCTGGAGTGGCGTGTTCCATAACAAAGGTCTACCATCTCTCCAGTGAGATAAGCAATGATTTTCATAAAGTATTCTGATATGTAGTAATGTTGTTTATATCATTTAAATGGGCAGCACGGTGACACAGTGGTTAGCACTGCTCCCTCACAGCGCCAGGGACCTGGGTTCGACTCCCAGCTTGGGTCACTGTCTGTGCAGAGTCTGCATGTTCCCCCCATGTCTGCGTGGGTTTCCTCCCACAGACCGAAAGGCATGCTGGTTAGATGCATTGGCCATGCTCAATACTCTCTCAGTGTACCCGAACAAGCACAGGAGTGTAGCAACTCAGGAATTTTCACAGTAACTTCATTGCAGTGTTAATGTAAGCCTACTTGTGACATTAATAAATTAACTTTAAACTTCAAATTCTGAGTGTAAATTGGAGAGGTTCTATAAGGCAGGAAACGTCTTCACTCTTTGGTGGACGATGAAATTTAGAATTTGATCTTCAAACTGGTATTGAGGACAAGGTTAGGGGATTTTCCATGAGCACTGAGCACAGCAGAATCCAAAGACTTGAGGTCTATAGACCCCCAACTTAATCAAGTGCTTTTGTTTTGAATTGCTCAAAGGATTGATAGTAAATAAAGATGTGTAGGTTAGGGGGAATGGCCATGCTAAATTGCCCCTTAGTGTCCAAAGATGTGCAGGTTAGGGGGATTGTGTGGGGTCATGGGTATAGGGCGGGGAGAAGGCCAGGGTGAGATACTCTGTCAGAGAGTCGGCGCAGACTCGATGGGCCGAATGGCTTGTTCTGCCCTGTAGGGATTTTATGAATTAAGTTTGTCAGCAGAGGGAATTCGAACATTGTTCATTCGATGTTTAATCTGCCACCAGGATTGGCCATCGTTGAGCTTATTTGTGACTAACTGAGTGGGATATTTCTTTAATCGCCTGAATAAACCTCCCCTCTCCAAACCGAAACACAAACGGTAGCTGGAAAAATGAACAAAATACACAAGAGTTCAAATACAAACTGCGCAGGAGAACTATAAAAAAGCAAAGCAAGATCAATTCAGACGTGTCAGGCCCCTCAGTGAAGTACCAACATGAATGTGTTATTTTAATCCTTACTTATAACAAAACTATTCTTTTCCCATTGCAGTTTATATGCAATGGTTCAGTGGAGGGTTTTTTTTAAAACAATGAAATGAAGGCCAACTTCACAAATTGGATTCCCATTGGGGAGCACACGCTTGCTTTCAACAAATCTCCCAGAGTCCTTCAGAATCATCAGGATGCAGAGAGAGAAACTCCATAAGAACAAAGTTGGGAGAGAAGAAGATAGAATCATAGAATCCCTACAGTGCAGAAGAAGGCCATTCAGCCCATCGAGTCTGCACCAACCACAATCCCACCCAGGCTCTAACTCCATAACTCCATGCACTTACCCTAGCTAGTCCCCCTGACACGAAGGGGCAATTTAGCACGGCCAATCCACCTAACCCGCACATCTTTGGATGGAGCAGAGGAAGGCACACCAAAATTCTGGGAAACTGGCAGATAGAACATTACAGGGTAAAAACATGGGGTTACAAGGATATGGCCTGGGTGGGATTGTTGTCGGTCGAGGTCCGATGGGCCAAATGGCCTCCTTCTGCACTGTAGGGAGGCTGTGGGTTTTATGAGAACATACTTGTTAACCTGTGCACAATAAGGAACGCCTGTTCTGACCAGGACCGCAAGAAACGACAGAGGGTTGTGAACGTAGCCCAGTCCATCACGCAAACAAACCTCCCACCCATCGACTCTGCCTAAACTTCGCGATGCCTCGGAAAAACAGCCAACATAATCAAGGACCCCATGCACACTCTTCCAATTCCGTCGGGAAAAAGATACAAAAGCCTGAGGACACGTACCAACTGACTCAAGAACAGCTTCTTCCCTGCTGGCTGTCAGACTTTTGAATGGACCTACCTCATATTAAGTTGATCTTTCTCTACACCCTATGACTGTAACACTACATTCTGCACTCTCTCCTTTCCTTCTCCCCTATCTCTTCTATGAACGGTATGCTTTGTCTGTGTAGCGCGCAGGAAACAGTACTTTTCACTGCATCCCAATATGTGTGACAATAATTAATCAAATCAACTGAAACAGGGTCGTAGCGCTGGCAACAGAGCAATTGACAAAATGCACTCTCAAAGCACAATCAAAAAAATCCAACCAGGATTGTCAAATCAACAAACGCCAGCATAAATATACTTGGTAACAAAATTAATGTTTTTGAAACTCAAAGTGCTTTAGTTTGTGAAAGCTTCCTCAGATACATTGTCACGCTACACTGCTATTTTTGAAATGTCCTTTTGTGAATAACGAGAACTTCCCCCAGACCAGTAATGATGGGAAACAAAGGCAGCTAAGTACTGATGGAAAATTTCCAGCCCTCCTATCTTAATGATACTCCTTGTCCAAATGTACTCCTTTCATCAAATTTTCCACACAGTCTGCAAAATGTGGATGCCAGGACAGTGATATACACTCTATATCTTATCTCTTGCTTGTAAGCAAGTATCAATAACATTCCCTCCCTTGCGGCCTGATCGCTATGACAGCACAATGTAATGGGTGCAGAAAATGTGAAAATAATCCTGTGCAGAGGCAGCAGCTGCGATAATGGGAAGGCTGCGCTTGCCCAACACAGGCCCACGTTCCGTAATTTTACTTGGCGTGGCCGTTCCTTGCACTGACGCTGAATAAGTGCGACCTGGTGGCCCTGGGTGAAGACTACTTTCAAGGACTCGTTAGGAAAAGAGAAAAGAAAAGAACGAGCGAGAAAGAGTAGCCGGGGCGGGGGGGGGGGGGGGGAGGGGGGAGAGAAAATAAAAACCGACGTTATAAAATGTTTCGGGAACAGGCATTTTGAGTGCTTGAGAAGTGGGAGGCAACATGGCAGCACTCCAACGTAACCCTTATCAGGACAGCATTCTGTTGCTCAACTAAATATGTTGAAGAACAACTTCGGAAGTTCTTTTATCCTTTTTCCTCCAGCCCTCCTCCTCCACAGCACAGACTGATGCACTAATATAGACTGACCTTGAGTTAAACTCCGGAATGCAATGGCGAGATAGATGCTTCACCTCACACACAACAACAGAAAAATAAAAGCGTCTTACAGACTTTCCTCACATCCAAAGAACCTGTTTAGTGCTCAGCATGCGTCAGATTGTTCAACAATGTTAAAAGTGACTTTTGTTCCTTCCCCACTGAATGTGATCAAAGATTTAGCCTGCGCCATGTATTTGCACTTTACAAGGAGCGAGAGTGAGGAGCTGTGATGTCCAGTAAAGGCACAGCTTGACGCTATCACACAAGCCAAGGTGCTTGTTAGCATTTCCAAAGTTTCCTGCTGGGGGCCCTTTCTATTTAACCAGGGTAGGGGGTTGTGAGGGGAGGTGGGGATCTGGGAGGGGGCTTGGGGGGGTGGCGCTCTCTTTTCAACCAGTATATGGGCTTCCTTTTGAGACGGTCGTCTTTTTGTGACATTTTAGTTCTTGTTTTAAGTTCAAGTTGTAAATGCAAATCATAGAATCCCTGCAGTGCAGAAGGAGGCCATTCAGCCCGTCGAGTCTCAGCCAGCTCAGTCCGAAAGAGCATCTTACCCCAGGCTCACCTCCCCTCCCCCACAATCCCCGTGCACTTCCCCAGCCAATCCCCCTAACCTATACATCTTTGAACACGAAGGGGCAATTTAGCGTGGCCAAATGAAACCCAGTCCATCACTCAAACCAGCCGCCCATCCATTGATTCTGTCTACACTTCCCGCTGCCTCGGAAAAGCAGCCAGCATAATCAAGGACCTCACGCACCCTGGACATTCTCTCTTCCACCTTCTTTCGTCAGGAAAAAGATACAAAAGTCTGAGATCATGTAACAACTGACTTAAATACAGCTTCTTCCCTGCTGCCATCAGACTTTTGAATGGACCTACCTCACACTAAGTTGATCTTTCTGTACACCCTAGCTATGACTGTAACACTACATTCTGCACCCTCTCCTTTCCTTCTCCATGAACGGTATGCTTTGTCTGTATAGCGCGCAAGAAACAATACTTTTCACTGTATACTAATACATGTGACAATAATAAATCAAATCAAATCAAACCTAACCCTGCAAAGTTCATGGTTAAAACCAACAATCAGCTCAGAGGTTGGTGGTGAGTCACAGGCTCTGACCACTCTAATATATTCTATTTATCAGTTTCTACTGAGCAGTCGGCTCCGAGCAAAGATGTCATATAAAAGACTAGAATGGACAGTTGGGAGGTACCAGCAAGTGAAGACATGATGCATTTACATGGTACTCCTTCATCAAACTAGTGGAACAATGTTACACACAAATATTAATTCACAAGAATTGCTTACTGATAGTCATTTCTAATCTAGTGTTAAATCACAGGAACAGAAGGAAGCCATTCGGCCCTTCGAACCTACTTCCCCTTTCAATGAGCTCATTTGCATCTTAGGTGCATCCTTCCACCTTGGATCTATCACCCTAAATATCGTGACCGAATAAACCTAAAACTAACAACAAGAGTAAAGCATTTGGTGCTGTTGTGAACACCAGTTTTTTTTAAAGTTTATTTATTAGTGTCACAAGTAAGGCTTACATTAACACCGCAATGAAGTCACTGTGAAAATCCCCTAGTCGCCACACTCCGGCACCTGTTCGGGTCAATGCACATAACCAGCACGTCTTTCAGAATGTGGGAGGAAACCGGAGCACCCGGAGGAAACCCACGCAGACACGGGGAGAATGTGCAGACTCCGCACAGACTGTGACCCGAGCCGGGAATTGAATCCAGGTCCCTGGCGCCATGAATCAGCAGTGCTAACCACTGTGCCACCGTGCCGCCTCACACAGTCACATAGCAGTGTGTGACTGGCGGTGTTAAGAACAATCTTTTGCCATGTAGGAGGTGTGTTTTTTATTCAGTAACGCCTTCATGTCCCCTGAGCAAACTGGTCGCACCTCCACCCAGCCGGTAAAGCAGACTTTGCCACCCACCCTCGACCACCTCTTTGTCACACTTGCCCCACCGTCCTCATCAAGAAAATGCGAAGCTTGTAGCAAATGGAACAAATGTTGACTTGGGGATCCAGTCCTATCAGGGAGATTGGCGGGGGGGGCGGGGAGGGAGGATTGCAAACGGGAACCAGTCACAGAATGCCGCTGAGGTACTCTTGTTAGTGCTGTCAGGTGTAGGTCCTGTCTAAAACTGAAAGGAACAATAAAATACTTTGACTGGCGCTTTACATGTAGCACTAATGGCGAATGTTCTGTCCTCCCCCTCCCCCACCCCCTCCACCCCCTGTACAACAGAGAGTACAGAGTTCCTAAACGTGGTTATTTTACCCCCACAATCTGGTCTTTTTTTAAAATCACAAATCCATCAAACCCTGACCCTGGATTTACAAATGGGGTGAGGTACTGACAGGACATTTCTTTTTAAATATAAAAGTGGAAAGCAAGGACAAAATATGTGAGCAGGCACCTCAATCCAGGCTTTCGTAGCCTGAGGCTCTGACTAAGAATAGCTGCGGCTGTTGCTCAGAATTAGCAGGAATTATTGAAGTCATTATTGTGCGGATGCTGATGTTCGCATTAGGAACAAGGCAATGATTTGGTGCGGCTGAAGATCCTCTCCGCTCGCACTGATTTAGGACCCTCACGACGCAAATTCAAACACACATCTGTCAATTCTCTCAGCTCTGAAAGAAACACCGCGGGTCCCCAAAACGGCTGGGGGAAGGAAAGAAAATCATTGTTTACTCAGGAGGAGAGGAGCCAGCATTCCCAACCATAGTGTGTCGGTGCTCTGAGTGCCCTCATCCATGTTACGCACTCCATTAACTCACCATTGCGCTGTAACTGCACACACACTACATTCCATTAGGGAGCACTGCCCTGCCCCCCTCCCCCTCCCCCTCCTCCTCCCCTCCCCCCTCCTCCTCCCCCCTCCCCATCCTCCTCCCCTCCCCCCCTCCTCCTCCCCCCTCCTCACTCCCCCCACTCCCCCCTTCTCCCCCCTCTCCCCCCTTCTCCCCCCTCCTCCCTCTCCCCCTCCTTCTACACCCCTTCCCCCTCTTCCCCCTCCTCCCCATTCCCCCTTCTCCCCTTTCCCCTCTCCTCCCCCTCTCGCCCCTCCTCCCCCTCCCCCCTTCCTTCACCCCCTCCCCTCCTTCCCTTCCCCCCTCTCCCCCCTCCTTCCCTTCTCCTCCTCCCCCTCTCCCCATCTCTCCCTCCTCCTTTAGCCCCTCCCCCTCCTCCCCTGTCCCCCTCCTTCCCCACCTTCCCCTCCCCTCTCCTCCCCCTCCTTCCCCTTCCCCCTCCCTCCCCCTCCTCCCCCTCCCCCTCCCTCTCCCCCCCTCCCCCTCTCCCCCCCCAGACGCCTGTGTTTGAGGGGCGCTTGCTATTCCACACCTGCTGCTCAGGTCACTCTCCGTAAGAACCACACGAGACCACTGGTTGGGACTTGCTGGACTGCAACTGATGAGCTTGGGCTAATTCCGGGGTGATTATGTAGTTTACTGGACCACTAAACCTCTTTAAGCTTGTAATTACTGCCTCTTTGAGTAAAGAACATTCGAAGCCAATTCACCACACCATGCTTGCCACAGCTGGAAGCAGGCTGCTCGAAGTCTGCAGAGACCTAATATCTGTAGGGACGAGGAAAGAGGCACAGTTGGTAGGTAAAAAAAATAGAATCAGCGAGGGCATTGAGCTTAGACACTCGATCTCACTTAAAGAAAAACAGACTGATAGCGAGGTATATAAAAGACTGCAACATACATAATGAAAGGCATTGTGGATTAAAACTAACACCAAAGTGAAATGAAAACATATCTACAACCTTTGTAGCCTGCTTTACATTCTGTAATCATTAGGGAACCTATGCAGACACATCTTTCAAATCGCTTTCTTGAAACAACATCAAAGCATAAAGTACAGCTGACTTGGAGCAGCTTAATCATCTCCTTGTAGCGAGTCTTCATATATGGGTCTTGCTAAAACCAAATCTCACAATTCAATTTTTAAGTTATAAGTTTAAAAGTTTATTTATTAGTGTCACAAGTCGGCTCACATTAACACTTACTGTGAAAATCCCCTAGTCGCCACACTCCAGCGCCTGTTCAGATACACGGAGGGAGAATTTAGCATGGCCAATACACCTAACCAGCACGTCTTTCGGACTGTGGGAGGGAACCAGAGCACCCGGAGAAAACCCATGCAGACACGGGGAGAACGTGCAGACTCCGCACAGATAGTGGCCCAAGCTGGGACTCGAACGCGGGTCCCTGGCACTGTGAGGTAACAGAATCCTCATAGAATCATAGAATCCTTGCAGTGCAAAAGGAGACCATTCAGCCCATCGAGTCTGCACCAACCACAATCCCACCCAGACCCTATTCTCGTAACCCACATATTTACCCTGCTAAGCCCCTGACATTAGAGTCAATTTAGCATGGCCCATCAGCTTAACCCACACATCTTTGGACTGTGGGAGGAAACTGGAGCACCCGGAGGAAACCCACGCAGACACGGGGAGAACATGCAAACTCCACGCAGACAGGGAGTGACCTGAGGCCGGAATTGAACCCAGGTCCTTGGCGCTGTGAGGCAGCAGTGCTAACCAGTGTGCCATTGTGCCGTGTATTACACATAATACATGTGTATTTAAAATGACAACTACCTTCCTGGGAAACCTCACAGCTTTCTGTGGATAGGGAGACAGATAAAGACTAATGTTATAAACCAGCAAATCCTTCTTGCAAAGTATCTCTTCCCAGGGCTTTTCCATTCAAAAGCCAACTTGCATTTACATGGCGCCATTAAAATAGAGGAACATCCCAAGGCACGTCACTGGAATGAATATCAAACCAAACTACGTGAGGAGGTATGGGGTCTGGAGATGAAAAGCTTGGTCAGAGGGATAGGTTTTGAGATGGTGCCTTATAGGAGGAGAGAGAGAGAGATAGAGAGGTAAAGAGGTTTAAAAAAGAAATTCGGAACTTAGGGCCCAAGCAGCAGATGTCATGGTGGGATGATGAAAACTGGGAATGTGCACGGAATCCGACTAGAATTACATACAATGCACTAAGCTAATAGGACAGAGACACAGGCAATTTCTAACCAGGCACACTGCTCAGGTTAAAATATTGCTCTTTAGCGCTGTACGCAAAACTTAAGATGGGAATCAAAGAAAACAAGATAAATTTCAAAGAGCAACTGGATACATTGCATTACTAAAAGCAAAATACTGCGGAAGCTGGAAATCTGAAACAGAAACAGGGAATGCTGGATAAACTCAGCGGCTATGGCAGCGTCTGTGGAGAGAGGAAAATACAGTTCACCTTTTGAGTCTGTATGGCTGCTCTTCAGAGCTGTGCTCTGACTCATATGGACTCGAAACATTGGGTGGGATTCCCCCCGATTCCACCCCCCCCCCCCCACCCCAACCCATCTTGCGGTGGAAGAGGTGGCCTACAATTGGATGATGGTGGGATTTTCCAGTCCCGACGATGGCAGCAGCTTTTTCCGTTGCTGTCGGGGAAACCCGCCACGGAGGGTCGCCATCGGTGCAGATCATAGAATTCCTACAGTGCAGGAGGAGGCCATTCGGCCCATCGAGTCTGCACTGACCACAATCCCACCCAGGCCCTACCCCCGTAACCCCATGTATTTACCCCATCTAGTCCCCCTGACATCAAAGGGCAATTTAGCATGGCCAATCCACCTGCACATCTTTGGACTGTGGGAGGAAACTGGAGCACCCGGAGGAAACCCACGCAGACACGGGGAGAACGTGCAGACTTTGCACAGATGGTGACCCCAGCCGGGAATCGAACCCAGATCCTTGGTGCTGTGAGGCAGCAATGCTAACCACTGTGCCACCGTTGCCACCCACAGGGAAGCACTGGATAGTTTTGGCTGTTAACTCAGTTTCTTTCTCCACAGATACTGTCAGACCGGTTGAGTTTATATTCTGGATGTATTGCACTGACCCTAGATCGTGTTTTGGGGAACGTTAGCACGAGAGTGGGTTATTGCTCTGAATAACATTTCCTATTCTGGGGTTTATTTGCTGCCTGAGTTATAATTGATATTGTGTTTATAGGCTTGAGTCCTGGTTTCCGTTTGGTTTCCGTGGAGCCGGGGAGCTCCGGGAATTTCACAATGCTTAAACACTGTTTACCATTTAACTTGTTCTTGCTGATGCAAAGACATACAGCCCCTAGCTGCCAATCACATGGTCTTTTCAGTAAAACCCCAAAGGAACGGGGCTTCTGTCAAACGATCTCAAAAACCACGTTAGAGGCTTCCACATATAAAATACATTGGCAGAGGTTCACAAGCAATTCAGGCCAAAAATTCTCAGTCTTGATCAGCTGTGAGCAATGGTTAGACTGATCAATAATTAAAATATTCACACAGCACCATTAATATATGCAGTGCACAATGATAACAATACTGACTGTGTGATTGATTGCTAAAGAACTCAATTGTTAACAGTGTTTCTGGATGTCTGTATAAACTCCGTCCCACTGTTGCTTTGCACAGAAACAGATGCAGTGTTTAGATTTTTTATTAATGGGTCCATTCCTGGATTCCTCCCAAAGGCTCAGTAATCTTAGCCATACAGTGACTGAGACGCACAATAGGAAGGCTGGAGCCTTTGATTTCTGCCTAGGCCCCGTTAGTTCTATTTTTTTTAATGTTTTCATTCATGAGATGTAGCCATCACTCGGAAGGGCAGCATTTTCTGCCCTCCTGAATAGCCCTTGGGAAGATGCCGGTGCCCCACAAGGCTGTGTTCTCAGCCCCCTACTATAATCCTTATGCACCTATGACTGTGGCCAAATTCCCCTCCAATTCAATTTTCAAGTTTGCTGACGACACCACCGTAGTGGGTCAGATCTCAAACAATGACGAGACAGAGAACAGGAATGAGATAGAGAATCTGGTGAACTGGTGCGGCAACAATAATCTCTCCCTCAATATCAACAAAACAAAGGAGATTGTCATTGACTTCAGGAAGCGTAAAGGAGAACATGCCCCTGTCTACATCAATGGGGACAAAGTAGAAAGGATTGAGAGCTTCAAGTTTTTTGGTGTCCAGATCACCAACAACCTGTCCTGGTCCCCCCATGCCGACGCTATAGTTAAGAAAACCCACCAACGCCTCTACTTTCTCAGAAGACTAAGGAAATTTGGCATGTCAGCTACGACTCTCACCAACTTTTACAGATGCACCATAGAAAGCATTCTTTCGGGTTGTATCACAGCTTGGTATGGCTCCTGCTCTGTCCAAAATCGCAAGGAACTACAAAAGGTCGTGAATGTAGCCCAATCCATCACACAAACCAGCCTCCCATCCATTGACTCTGTCTACACTTCCTGCTGCCTCGGCAAAGCAGCCGCATAATTAAGGACCCTACGCACCCCAGACATTCTCTCTTCCACCTTCTTCCGTCGGGAAGAAGATACAAAAGTCTGAGGTCACGTACCAACCAACTCAAGAACAGCTTCTTCCCTGCTGCCATCAGACTTTTGAATGGACTTACGTTGCATTAAGTTGATCTTTCTCTATACCCTAGTTATGACTGTAACACTACATTCTGCACTCTCTCCTTTCCTTCTCTATGAATGGTATGTTTTGTCTGTATAGCACGCAAGAAACAATACTTTTCACTGTATGCTAATATATGTGACAATAAATCAAATCAAATCAAAATGGTGGAGAGGCAGCTTTTGAAATCTCTGCAGTCCTTTTGGTGTAGGTGCACCCACTGTGAGGTTAGAAAGGATTTTCTGGGATTCCACCAGCAACAATGAATATAGTTCCAAGATTGGAAAGGGAACTTGCAGGTGGTGCTGTTCCCAGGCATCTGCTGCCCTTGTCTTTCTCGATGGTAGAGGGTTGCAGGTTTGAAAGGTGCTGTTGAAGGAACCCTGGTGAGTTTCTGTGGTGCATCTTGTAGATGGCACATGCGGCACCCATGGTGCGTCAGTGATGGAGGGAGTGAATGTTTCAGGTGGGGTGCCGATCATGCCCCCATCAGGATTCACACTGCTGATTGCATCTGCTGGAAGTTTAATGAATGGATCCATAATCAAATCCTTTGACACACACCAAGGTAAACACTAGCAATCTGGGTAAACTCCTGGAGGACAGAATGAAGAGAACCCCAGCAAGGGTGTCACAGCTTTAGGAAAATCCAGGTTAAGAGGATGGAGGAGTTGGTAATAAAGAAAAATACCCTTACTTTTGCGAGCCCATCCTGGGGAAGAACCATCAAAACTCTCTCACTTTCACTCAGGGAGGAAGGAGTTATTGCAAATCTTTCATCCTTATTACTCAGACGCATCACATTCACAGCTCACCGCAAATGGATATTTCAAAAGCTGTTTAGCACCTAGTGAATTCTGCTATGTGTATAATATTAGATTAATACCAGCTCATTATACTTTTGGCAGTGTACAGCTTCTGACACAGAGGCACAATCAAATCAATTACAGACTTTCAGCATCAAAAATACAAATGAGCAAGTACTGATATAGGCAATTACCAATAATAAGTGAATTACAGAAGGCAGCGTGTGCTGAGGATAATGGAGGGGAGAGGTGTAAATTAGAGCTGTCTCTTGGATTTCTGGACTGAGACAGTGGCTGGAATGTTACCCGCCCCGATTCCGGGGGTGGGCGAGGCTCGGAGAACGGCATTCTCCGCTGGCCTCGGGCGGGATCGTACGGATCTCGGGCGGACGTGCCGGTAAAATTCCGCCCATTGGATCATGAAGCTGACAATAATGTTAAACCAACGCTGACGCAACGGGCGGCATTTCCTGACCATTTCCACCACGGGCTTCCCCATTGGCGGAGGGTGCGAACAGTGGCAAGCCCCGTTGACTGCGGCAGGACTGGAAGATCCCCCCCCCCTCCCCCGCCAGCCAATGGGCAATGGGCAGGCCATTTCCGCTGCCCATGGGGAGAGGGGGGGAGCAGGAAAACCCTGCCTAAAAGCAGAGTACCGCGGCTGCTACAGATCTGCAATAAAGCAGAAAGTGCTGGAAATACTCAGCACTTGTGGCAGCGTCCGCGGAGAGGGGAACAGAGTTAGCACTTTGGGTTTGTGACCCACTCTCAGCCCTTGTCACCATGAAAGCTCACAGACCCAAGAGCTTAACTTTGACAAAATTTAAGTTTAAAGTTTATTTATTAGGGTCACAAATAAGCCGGCTGACCTGCTGAGTTTCTCCAGAACTTCGGGTTTTTATTTTTCCTGCTCGCCTAAACCCGAGAGCAACAATTTGTCAAGTTTCCATTATGATGGGAAGGGCAACATTGTGGCCCAGTGGTTAGGACTACTGCCTCACAGCGCCAGGGACCCGGGTTCAATTCCGGCCTCGGGTCACTGTCTGCGTGGAGTTTGCACGTTCTCTCCGTGTCTGTGTGGGTTTCCTCCGGGTGCTCCGGTTTCCTCCCATAGTCCAAAGATGTGCGGGGTAGGTTGATTGGCCATGCTAAATTGCCTCTTAGTGTCAGGGGGATTAGCAGGGTAAATATGTGGGTTATGGGGATAGGGCTTGGGTGGGATTGTGGTCGGTGCAGACTCGATGGGCCAAATGGCCTCCTTCTGCACTGTAAGGATTCTATAATACTTGTACTTGTTTATTTATTTAATAAACAAGTTTATTTTTTATTTGTGTCACCAATAGGCTTACATTAACACTGCAGTGAAGTTACTGTGAAAATTCCCTAGTCGCCACACTCCGGCGTCTGTTCGGGTACACTGAGGGGCGATTGAGCACGGCCAATGCACCTAACCAGCACATCCTTGGAGTGTGGGAGGAAACTGGAGCACCCGGAGGAAACCCACACAGACACGGGGAGAACGTGCGGACTCCGCACAGACAGTGACCCAAGCCGGGAATCGAACCGGGGTCCCTGGCGCTGTGAGGCAGGTGTGCTAACCACTGTGCCGCCCCATGCCTTTCTTCAGTGAGGCTATCTTTCCTGATTAATTTATCCTGATGGTTCATGGATCGACTGGGCAAAAGAGAGAATTTAAAAATCTCAATACAAGCAACAGCTTTTTGCTGCCAACTTTGCAATGTTTGTAAAATGAGTGGTGTGAAGCTGGTGTAAAACCAGCAATGTGCACCAGGGCCCACTGGCAATTCTCAACCTCCTTTCCACAGACTCACAGAACACTCCCTCAAACTCTCTTTGAAAACCCGGCCCCTCCTTTGACCTCACTCACTAGTTTGGAATTTTAAAAACTTGACAATATTTTCCATGTGATTGGAAAACTGGCATCGTGAAAACAATCGGCTGCAGAATCCCTTCATGATGTTGCCTTACACACCAATTCCACCGCCAGAGTTAGTTATTTCTCGAAAGCATTGTTGCTTTCGGCAGTTTATAATATTTATAAATTAGCTCGTAAAATAAATACCGGTGAGAAGTAACAACACAATTTGGGAGGTTAATGGTAATCATAGACTCCCTGCAGTGCTGAAGGAGGCCATTCAGCCCATCGAGTCTGTGCCGACCACAATCCCACCCATGCCCTATCCCTGTAACCCCATTCATTTACCCTAGCTAGTCCGCCTGACACTGAGGGACAATTTAGCATGGCCAATCCACCTAACCCGCACATCTTTGGACTGTGGGAGGAAACCGGAGCACCCGGAGGAAACCCACGCAGACACGGGGAGAACGTGCAGACTTCACACAGACAGTGACCCGAGCTGGGAATCAAACCCGGGTCCCTGGCGCTGTGAGGCAGGAGTGCCAACCACTGTGCCACCGTGCCACCCACACGGTGAGGGCTTGATATGATAATTAATTCTGAAGCAAAAACAGAAAATGCTGGAGAAACTCAGCGGGTCTGACAGCTTCTTAGGAGAGAGAATGGAGCCCAATGCCGGACCTCTTACCACCTCTCTCATCACGGAATCGGAGCAGGTGAAGGTCCGACAACGGAAATGTCCGTTGGCCTCAGGCAGGAATTTTCAATCTCCCCCGAGCGAGGCCATAAAATCCCGCCCAACGTTTCGAGTCTGGATGATCCTCCGTCAGAGCTCCAGACTCAAAACGCTGGCTCCATTCTCTCCCCCCAGACACTGTCAGACCTGCTGAGATTTTCCTGCCTTTTTCTGATTTTGTTTCAGATTCCAGCATCCGCAGTATTTTGCCTATATAATAATAAATTTGCATTGGTTTAGTTTGAAGAAACATGAAGCATTTAATAGGAGGTGACTTTCTATAATCCTGTTCTGGATAAGGTCCTTCCCGGGTTCCCGCGTGTCTTGCTCTCTCCTGTCTGAATTTTCCAGGAATGCAACGTTTCTTTCTCCTCTCCTCTCCGTCCTTTCCAGCTCCAGTGAAAGTCCTCCGACGGGGAATGCTTCGCCGTCACGTCTGGTATTTGCAGAGCACCAGACCACAGGAACATGCGAATGGTACATTTTTAGAAGATGTGTCAGGCCGGAGATGGCAGTTTGTGATTAATGAATGGCTCATCCCCAGCCCTGGCCATGGGCTGACAGACATTACTACCATCCGCAGCCAATCAGCACATGCAAGCTCATCGGCCCTGTCAGCTTGACATATCACCCAAACGACAATGTCAACGGGTATTAATGTTCAATTATCTGTCCTAGAAATAACCCCCGTGTGTGTGTGTGTTTTTAAATTGTTGGAACTGCGTGCGTTACACAGCAGTGATGCCAGCAACCGGACATATTATTCCCCCCCCCACAACAAAAGCCTAATAAGCAGAGGATTTTGCCATGCCTGATGCAGAGAGCAGATTCACGCCACTCTAATGCAGAACACCTCCTCTCATCACCCCTTTCCCCCCCACTGGAACAGGCAATGTTGCTGCCTTGTCAGTCCAATAATGTCTGATTGAACCATTATGTGAGGGTTATCAGTGCCTGCTAACCCTCCACATAGAACTGCTAATTGAAAGAGGGACAACGATATGATAACCAGTGCTGCTTTACAGATAAGCCCCCCCCTTTCCCTCTCTTGTTTATTCGCACAATGCCACAGCAATGATTCTCAAATGTCTACTCTTAAAACAACGGACATTAGCTTTGGAAATGTTTGCTGAATGCTCTTTCTAATGAGATAAGCCAAGCCCTCAGTCCCCAAAATCATGTCGTTGGAAATATGCCAATATTCATGGTTCTGAATATTAATTACAGGGACTGAACAGCTAATGTACAAGATCATTTCTACAGTGGATCAATGTTAAGGCTTTATTACCTCAGCAATATGACCTCAAGTAGTTGGCAACGCATGAAATACTGAAAAAAAGAAATCCATGTTAATTTTGAACCTTTTCTCTTTGCTGAATTTATTTTTTTTGTATTGCCAGAGGCTTCGAACTGTTACTTGAAGGATTAAGTGGATAAATACAAATGGGGGTCGCTTTTTTTGGTATCTAAAATTTGCAATAGGCGATTTACCATTCGGGGTTGGAGCTGCTTAATTGAAACCAGCCCGAAAGCACCTTGGCCCCGGCTTCCCTTGATCAAATCATTTATTGTCCGTTCCTTTTCTAAATCAACCTTTGATAATTTGGCCCCGCAGTTTATTCAATTGGCTTATGAGGCTGGAAGTGATGAATGTTGCTGTGTGCCAGCAGTTTTTGGTCTATGGTGAATAACCCCAGAGGAGCTCCTTATACAACGTCCCAGGAGCCTGTCAGTCTTCTAATTGATGATGTTTTCACTGTAAGGTATGGGATTGGGATGCACCAGGTCTCAACGGGGAGTTAAACTGCATGAATTGACTCAGCTGTGCCTTTTACTGGTGACTCCTGTAAGTATAAACTCATTAATTCCAACTGTCCTTTCATTTTTTTCTAAAGGGGACGTATTATCACTGTGCACATAGAACGTTGGTTAAGTCTTAAACCAGTGAGCTGATGGGTTTAGTGACTGTTCTAATTTGAAGTACTGAACGCCCTCCTTCAGGAACTTGCGACAAAACTTTGAACCAAAGAATGTTGATAAAACCTGTTGGCGAAAGCATTGACATTTCTTATTTCCCTTGTCACAGGATGATTTGATGGCACACAATTAAAGAATTCATTACAACGAGCGTTCAGCAAACATTTCCAAAGCTTTGATTTGATTTATTGTCACATGTATTAGTACACAGTGAAAAGTATTGTTTCTTGAGCACTATACAAAGCATACCATTCATAGAGAAGGAAAGGAGTGTTCATTTATATTCCAAAATTCTAATTTTACACTGGATTACATTAGGGCGTGTGAGCAATTGATTTTTCTTTTGCCCAGTGATATTTAGGCGAAGCAGATGAACACAGTATAGACTAGGAATTGTGTCTTCGTATGAAGGTGAACCGGTGGTGTTAGATACTTGCTCCCTGCCACGTCAGTGGTAGCATGCTCTGCCCAGGTTGCTATGGGTGACCAGTGCACTGACATCCTGGGGCTTCAGCAATAAACAGCCAATGACTAATGACTTCAGGAGTCTGAGTGACCTTTGACTCTCAATGGCCTGGACAGTTTGACAAACGATCCAGTTCAAGAGGCAACAATGTCAAACGCATGACTTGTCCGCCCGGCTCACAAAAAACTAGCATCTGTTGGCAGGCGACCATGGCAACAAGGGATCTTTCTCCTTGCAAAACAGTCATATCAACAACCTTAATACAGAGTTGGGGCCTTAAGTTAACAGCTTTGTAAATGCCAGTGAGCTAAGTAAGCAAGAAGGACCCGGAGAGGCAAGGACAATGAGGCTGGAATCCCTCCCCTCCGGCTCACTCAGGGCAATTTTGGGACAATGGTCAAGTGTAAGAGCCCATTTGGAAAATTTTCCAAAAGAGGGGCAGCACAGTGACACCGTGGTTAGCACTGCTGCCTCACAGCGCCAGGGACCCAGGTTCAATTCCCAGGTTGGGTGACTGTCTGTGTGGAGTTTGCATGTTCTCCCCGTGTCTGCGTGGGTTTCCTCCGGGTGCTCCGGTTTGCTTCCACAGTGCAAAGATGTGCAGGTTACATGGATTGGCCGTGCTACATTGTTCCTTAGTCTTCCAAGATGAATCATAGAATCATAGAATCCTACAGTGCAGAAGGAGGCCATTCAGCCCATCGAGTCTGCACCGACCACAATCCCACCCAGGCCCTATCCCAAAACCACATACATTTAACCTCGCTAGTCCCCCTCACTCTAAGGGGCAATTTAGCATAGCCAATCCACCTAAGATATGTAGGTTAGGAGGACTAGCGGGATAAATATGTGGGGTTATGTGGGTAGGGCCTGGGTGGGATGCTCTGTCAGAGGGTCAGTGCAGACTTGATGGGCCGAATGACGTCCTTCTGCATTGTCGGAGTTCTATATATGCATCATCTGCCCATTGACGAATAGTCCTAAACCCATTCCGCAAGCAAATAGATGGGGGAATGGCATTCTCATTAGATACCTGGTCCTTTGCTTGTACAATGACCATCATTTCCAAACACGTCAGGCAGCAAGGAGGTTTCCGATTACATTAAAAATACCATGCATGCTGTCCATCCCTTAATAATAATAACTTTCATCATGGCACATGGTCGCCATGGCAATGGAAATGGATATGAGTAACTTCACATTGCTCCTGGTTCCAAGCCTGACAATCTCCCTGTCTGTGCGCACACATCTACCTTTTCAAATGCTTCGTAATTCCCAAATAATTCTCCCCTGAGCTCACTCACCAGAAGTGTCTGATCTTCATTAGCAATGGTTTTGAGGAACTCTTGTGGGCAATGCAACAACAGCTTTACAGCTATAGTATGTGAAAGATCAGCACAATTCTCAATCACTGCTCCTCGAGGTTAATTACCTACAAATCAACCTGGGAATAAGAGTGACATATCTCTTTCAGAAATGTCTTGGAGAAAATTCACAACAGTATGCAAACGTGGTGTCTTTCATAAATGTTTGCTTGACCTATTAAATATCCGATTTTCATCTGTTCACTGTCAAAGTGATCACAGCAGATGGAAATCCCGAACGTCACAATGAGGCACTGACTCTCACTTGATTTGATTTATTATTGTCACATGTATGGGATATACAGTGAAAAGTATGGTTTCTTGCACTATACAGACCAAGCATACCATTCATAGAGTAACATAGGGAAGAAGGATAGGGTGCAGAATTTAGTGTTAGTCATAGGAACTAAAAAAGGTCATGAATGAAGCCCAATCCTTCACACAAACCAGCCTCCCATCCATTGACTCTGTCTACACTTCCCACTGCCTCGGCAAAGCAGCCAGCATAATTAAGGACCCCACGCACCCCGGACGTTCTCTCTTCCACCTTCTTCCGTCGGGAAAAAGATACAAAAGTCTGAGGTCACGTACCAACCGACTCAAGAACAGCTTCTTCCCTGCTGCTGTCAGACTTTTGAATGGACTTACCTCGCATTAAGTTGATCTTTCTCTACACCCTAGCTATGACTGCAACACTACATTCTGCACTCTCTTGTTTCCTTCCCTATGAACGGTATGCTTTGTCTATATAGCGCACAAGAAACAATACCTTTCACTGTCTGCTAATACATGTGACAATAACAAATCAAATCAAATCAAAAGATAGGGTGTAGAGAAACATCAATGGATCAATTGGATTAACTTGCTGGCCTTATTTTTTTTTCATTCATTCCTGGGACCTGGGCACCACTGGCTGGCCAGCATTTATTGCCCATCCCTTTAGAAGGTGGCGGTGAACTGCCTTCTTTGAAATGCTGCAGTAGCGATTGATACAACTGAGTGGCTTGCTAGGCCATTTCAGAGGGCAGTTGAGAGTAAAGCCCATTGCTGGGCTCTGGAGTAACATGTAGGCCAGACTGGGTAAGGACAGTAGATTTCCTCTCCCTAACAGACATTGTTGAACCAGATGGGTTTTTCTGACAATGGTTTCATGGTCATCAGTAGATTGTTAATGCCAGATTTTTAAAATTGTATTCAAATTCCACCATCTGCTGTGATGGGATTTGAACCTGGGTCCCCAGAACATTAGCTGAGTTTCTGGATTAATAGTCTGGTGATAATAGTGCTGGGCCATCGCCTCCCCAGGCTCAGGCCTACTTTAGTGGCGTAGTTCTGAAATAGTATGACCTCCAACCAGATGATGTAGCTTGACAAGGTAAGCAATGAAAGAAATGTGAGGCATGAATCGAAAGGCGGATGTATGCACACAGTCCCTACGATGGCAATCTGGCACTATAGTCATATGAATCCTGTCCAGGCTAAGAGCTAAAGATCCTTCACATTGGGATTCAATGGCTGGAGTCACCTGGTGACGACGCATGTGCAGCTCCGTGCGGCCTGTGCTGCAATGAAATCTTCCCACTACAATAAAGCACCCAACATGAGATCCCACCACGTTCAGTTATTAGGGTGCACCATAAACTTGACTTGCAGTTTGAGGTTGGAAAAATAAACCTATAATCGTCATTACAATTCCTGGTTCTCCAAAGATTGCTGAAAAATTTTCTCAAAAATATTACATAAGAGAAATGTTTTCATCAGTTGTCTGTGCTTAAGATTTGCTATTTGCAGTTATACACACCTGAGAAGTAATAAGATAGTCAATCGGATTCAAAACTGATTGGCTTTCAGGTTTCTATTTGTTTTGTACACAGATGAACATTGCCGTACGTTTAATGACAGGTGCCTATTCCCCTCCTTTTCGCTCACTGTTACATAATCAAACAAATTGCAGTTTAATACTGGTACACCCCACCCCCACATCCCAACCCGCTCCAGAATCACAGAACAGTGAAGGAAAAAGGTAAGAGCAATTGGTGGGGATTGGGCGGGAGGGGGTTGGGTGGTGTCTTGTGGGGTGGGGTTTGTTGGCAGCAGGGTGGCAGTCCAAAAGACGTGCTGGTTAGGTGCGCTGGCCATGCTAAATTCCCCCTCAGTGTACCCGAACAGGTGCCGAAGTGTGGCGACTCGGGGATTCTCACAGTAACTTCATTGCAGTGTTAATGTAAGCCTAATTGTGACACTAACAAATAAACTGAAACTTTGTCAGTGACCAACCCTCTGCCTCATGTCCTCGCACTCAATCAAGCACACATTAATGTACCTCCAGGGTGTCCCAGCCCTCTGCCCCCTCTACCCTCCAGGAAACAGGCAGCCTGCACAGTTTTACCAGGCACGCAGGCTGTAGGCATATGGACCAGAGCTTCTGGAGGTGGATAGAGGAGTGGAGGTGCGAGCAGGCCCTTAAGGGACTCAACTAGAGGCGAGTCGGGAAGGTCAAGTATGGGCCTTCCCACACAAACCGCACTCATAGTGGAGCTGGGAGGACATTGGGTATCGGTCCTGATGCCCACCCACCTCCTGCTGGGGCACAAGGCTCCGGCCACTGCTGCTGTTTGAGGCCAGACCTCATCTGGGATCATGCATACAGTTCCAGAGAGAAGATAGGTGCAATCTTACCGGCCATTCACACCAGGCTCCCGCTGCAGTGAGGCCGGAGAATTTGGCGCCCTGAGGCAGGATGGGAAAATCCCGCCGGCGTGAATGGCCATTATTTATTTATTTATTAATTAGTGTCACAAGTCCAAAGATATGTGGGTTAGGTGGATTGGCCATGCTAAATTGCCCCTTAGAGTCAGGGGTATGAGCTAGGGTAAATACATGGGGTTATGGGGATAGGGCCTGGGTGGGATTGTGGTCGGTGCAGACTCGGTGGGCTGAATGGCCTCCTTCTGCACTGTAGGATTCTATGATTCTAAGTAGACTTACATTAACACTACAATGAAGTGACTGTGGCAATCCCCGAGTCGCCACACTCCGGCGCCTGCTCAGGTACACTGAGGGAGAATTTAGCATGGTCAATGCACCTAACCCGCACGTCTTTCAGACTGTGAGAGGAAACTTGGAGAAAACCCATGCAGACCTGGGGAGAATGTGCAGACTCTGCACAGACAGTGATCCAAGCCGGGAATTGAACCCGGGTCCCTCGCGCTGTGAGGCAACAGTGCTAACCACGTGTGCCACCCCTATAATATTCCGGCCTGCATCTTCATTTCGCTGTTTGTGTTCGAATAGCGAACGCAAATAAAAAATTAGGAAAACCTTCTCCCAGCAATCGAATCATGGGTGGATATGACTGTCCGTTTGAGGTGAGAGGGTGGGCAAGGCTGAGTGTTCGCAATCTAAATGATGTGGGGAGGTGAGGGAGTCGGATTTGAATTCTTTAGGAAAAGTACAAGTCTTCAAGGCGACTTTCAAGACTCTAATGAAGGGAAATGGGCAGGATGATCCAGGCCCGTTATTACACGAAGGTGGAAAGCTGAAACATGGTAGTACTTAAGAATTTGAAAGTTAAGAGTGAAGGGGTTCCTTTTCTTTCAGGCAGTGAGTGATGGAGCTCTGGCAAATGTTATCTGGAAGGAAAATTGCAGCAGATGGAATCCATTGAGGGAGATAGTCTAAACGGGTACTAACAGCATTGAATGAATTGGTACCGAGAGAAGGAATTTGAGAGAGGGTGGGGCACTGGGGCTGGGATTTATCATAAAAGAATCGGTCGGACCTGCTTCAGGGTCTTTCGCTGCTCTGACATGTTGGAGGCCACTTACTGTAAGTTAAGACGACAACAGGGGCTGAGTAAGAATTGCTTTAAGAATGAGCTGAAACATGCACCTGGCAACTGAAATTGGCAGCGACATTCACGTCTGTTTACTATAACTAAAGGCTCATAAATGGGGAAACTCCGAATATCAAAGCAGAACTTCCTGAATTCCGCAAACTATCCAAAAATAGATAGAAACCTGGAAACTCAAAGCTCATATATCCCAAAAGAAAATCCATTCCGCCTGCTAGCTAAAAGCTTTTTATTTGTAAATTCTAAAGTGCCTTAATTTGCAATACAAGGATTAATGAAATCATAATTTATATGAATTTTCTAACAACCTGTTAAATTACAATCTACCCCTCCTGAGTATTCTCTGAAGACTGTTTCCACGCTGCCAATTTAGCACGCAAGATGAATATTTTGAAAAAGGCTTTTATTATTTGCTTCACACCTATGTCATAACACATAACAAATTACAGTCATTAGCAAATGAGTGCCTGAGATGGCCACAGCAATCTCCTCCTTCAGTCTGGAGAAAGCCTGGCGTTGGCTCCAGTCACCGGTGGAGGAAATGTAAAATCCAACGTTCGTCAAGGAATTCCAGTTGCTGCAGAGCTGGAATGCCAAAAGCTCAACTTTCCTTTTGGAATCCTTTTCACAGCTGGCATTTACAATCAGAGTTCACCTCCCCGCACCACCAACTCCCCCCCCACCCACCCCCCACCCACCCCCCACCCACCCTCCCCAAGACATAGGAACACAAAGACCATTCAGAAGGCCATTCGGCCCTTTGAGCCCACTCTTGCCTTTCAGTGAGATCATGGTTGACCTGTGACCTAACCATGTCTACAGCCTTTGCCTCATATCCCTCAATACCTTGGATTAAAAAAATAAGCTGTCAATCACAGTTTCAATATTACCAGCTGACCTAGTATAACTTGGAAGGGAGTTCCACATTTTTGTTTTATTCATTCTTGGGACATGGGCCAGCATTTATTGCCCACTCCTAGTTGCCCTTGGAGGGCAGTTGAGAGTCAACCACATTGCTGTGGCTCCGGAGTCACATGTAGGCCAGGCCAGGTAAGGATGGCAGATTTCCTTCCCTTAAGGACATTAGTGAACCAGATGGGTTTTTCCGGCAACAGTCATCAGTAGATTCTTAATTCCAGATTTATTTTTAATTGAATTCAAATTGCACCTTCTGCCATGCTGGGATTCGAACCCAAGTCCCCAGAACATTAGCTGAGTTTCTGGATTAATAGTCTAGCTATAATACCACTAGGCCATCACTTCCCCATTGTCGACCACCCTTTACATTTTACTCTTGAGAGATTTGCCGCTAATTTTTAGGCTATGTCTTAAAAAGCCGAGTCCTAGACCCCACCCCGCCCTCCCCCAACCTGCGTATTCTCTTGATTCAGAGAATTCATTCCTCCTCATACCTTGAAAGCATCGACCAAATCACCGGATAACCTTCCAAATTTCAGTGTATACGAGCCTAGCTTGTGTAACCTCTCCTTGTAACTGAACCCCAGATATCATTATGGGAAATTTGCTCTGCATTTCCTCCAAGGTCAATGTCTGCTTCCTCCTGAGATTAGAGACAATGCCCGTTCCAGTTGGATTGTCTTGAAGAAAGCTGTCTCACGCTCCTCATGGCTGGTCAAGGTGTCAGTTTGGGGGCACAGCGTACATGCAGTAGTGAACAGGATTGAAATGATTTCAAAAGCAACAAGGCTGGTTAGCCGTTAATGGATTAGGGCATTTCTTTTATTCGTTCACGGGATACGGACATCTTTGGGCAGACCAGCCATTATTCCTCAACCCTAATTGCCCCTTGAGAAGGTGGTGAACTGCCTTCTTGAGCTGCTGCAGTCCACATGGTGTAAGTACAACCACAATGCTGTTCGGGAGGGAGTTCCAGGATTTTGACCCAGCGACAGTGAAGGAACAGCCGATATATTTCCAAGTCAGGATAGTGAGTGGCTTGGAGGGGAATCTGCAGGTTGTGGTGTTCCCATGTGTCTGCTGTGCTTGGGATAGAGTCATGATGTGGAGATGCCGGCGTTGGACTGGGGTAAACACAACCTGTCACCTGAAGAAGGGGCTTGGAGCTCCGAAAGCTTGTGTGGCTTTTGCTACCAAATAAACCTGTTGGACTTTAACCTGGTGTTGTTAAACTTCTTACTTGGGATAGAGGTCAGGGGTTTGGAAAGTTGCTGCAGCGCATCCTGCGGATAGTACACTCGGCTGTCAGTGGTGGAGGATGTGAATGTTGAAGGAGGTGGATGGGGTGCCAATCAAGCGGGGCTGCTTTGTCCTGGATAGTGAAGAGCTTCTTGAGTGTTCATCCAGGCAAGTGGAGAGTATTCCATCACACTCCCGACTTGTGCCTTGTAGATTGTGGACAGGTTTTGGGGAGTCAGGAAGCTTATGACTTGCAGATCGGTGAGGGGATGAAGCTAGATATTAGCAAGGGCTAACAGTTAAATCATTCTGTGAATTCCCATCGAGTCGGATGATGGAAGACACATCTCAAGCTTTACAGGAGCATTTCTGCACCTGCATCAATATTCAAATGAAAGAACAGTACTTTGCAACATTCATAGAATCGTAGAATCCCGACAGTGCAGAAGGAGGTCATTCGGCCCATCCAGACTGCACCGACCACAATCCCACCCAGGGCCTATCCCCATAACCTCATGTATTTACCCCACTAATCCCCCTGACACTAAGGGGCAATTTAGCATGGCCAATCCACCTAACCTGCATATCTTTGGACTGTGGGAGGAAACCGGAGCACCCAGAGGAAACCCACGCAGACACGGGGACAACATGCAGACTCCGCACAGACAGTGACCCAATCCAGGAATCGAACCCGGATCCCTGGCACTGTGAGAATCATAGAATCATAGAAACCCTACAGTACAGAAAGAGGCCATTCGGCCCATCGAGTCTGCACCGACCACAATCCCACCCAGGCCCCACCCCCATATCCCTACACATTTTACCCACTAACCCCTCTAATCTACGCATCCCAGGACACTAAGGGGCAATTTTAGCATAACCAACCTAACCCGCACATCTTTGGACTGTGGGAGGAAACCGGAGCACCCGGAGGAAACCCACGCAGACACGAGGAGAATGTGCAAACTCCACACAGACAGTGACCCAAGCCGGGAATCGAACCCAGGTCCCTGGAGCTGTGAGGCTGCAGTGCTAACCACTGTGTCACCGTGCTGCCGTTGGTGACATGACTGAATGGGCAGAATGGACAGAACTTTAAAACCATACACAAAATAAAAGGGTGAAAAAAACTCTAACAAGTTGATATAGATATTTTAATGCCTATCTGTAAATTGTTATGTATTAAAATAGGCAAATAATTCTGTTGTTTTTAAACAAACAGAACTTACTGTCACAAGGAGACCTTTTTGATCATTACAATGGGTTTTGCTGTTCCAAGACTCAGTAAAAGAAACAATTCAATGTGTGCCTCGTAGTACAAGCATTAATTCCTAGCGAGGTCATATGCAGAACATCTGTCATTCTGTCCATACTCTGTGAGCCTCAACCAGGCCTCTGCAATGGTTATTGATTTTTGCTGCATTTGCCTTAATTTACTTAACCATCACAAAATCCATCAGTGAGTAAAGGGCAACTGTCCATTAACATCCCATTTACTGGCATTCTCATCCCTCTCTGCTGTGTCCTTTTGGTAAATATTTCCTTTAAACTGCTCTGTGTTTGTGGGAAAAGAAATGAATGAGGGATTCACACACCTGTTTCTGTTCAATAACTGCTTTACAGAGGTACATGTAATATGCTTAAGGAGAAAATAAATATCTAGACGTTATTACATCTGTGTGCAAAGGGTGGTAAATTAGATCCTAATTATATTGCAAGAAGCATGCAGCTATCCCAGCTCTGATTTTTACATGTGCGTATTACAGATCTCAAAAGCTTTTCTGTGACTAATTCATGAGGTAGTGTTTTGAGTGCTTTCATCTGTGGCTATCCTGCAGTCTTATTTACAAATAAACCAGGGCACTTTTTTTTTTCACAGCCCTGCCGGCACGCTGCTGCAGCTTTTTAAGATGCTTTCAACATGCGCGCATGGCAGCAATCGGGAAGCTCTGGCTTTGGCTAATTACCCGATCACATTGTTTCACAAATTGGCCGTAGACTGGGGAGCTGTGAGCAACAGAACCAGGCTCAGAGCGGGGAGTCAGGGGCTGGGGGGCTTACATTTACTGTTCATTTCTCCATAAATTCGACTTTTAAAAAAGGAAGCAGAAACCGGCAGGGGGGGGGGGGGGGTGGAATTGGAGGGAAGGCTTCCTCAGAAAATGATTTCTGACCAAGAGTAGACCCGTGGCAACCCCGCTGTTATAAACACCAACTACGTAAAGCAGAACGAGCTCATATTTCTGACATTCACTTTCTGACTGGTGCGGTAGGTTTCACACGTTGGGGGTTGTTATTAAGATAAAGAGGTGGTTATTGTCGCAAATTTGCGCCTGCGAGGGACACACGGTTCGTACTGTAGTTGCTGCAGGATATCTCAAAGGAGCAGCCTGCCAGGCTAGGCTTGTGGCATGGTTATAATTTCCAGCTACCTGCTTATTTGCTTTCACTCACACTGGGGGCAGTGAAGAAAAATCCTGTGTAACAGGTTCTGCCCCAACTAAACTACAGCTAGAAACAGAGCTGTCCAAAGCTTCCACCTTCCTTCCAGCAATTCCACAATATCTTGTTCCATTTTATTCCAAAAAAGCATCGACTAACTTCCCCCCCCGCTACTTAACAACTGTTTCATTAGCAACACGCTGAAAAGTTATTCTTGTCGCAGTGTAGGATTACTGAACATTTCCAGTTTTTCTGCACGTCTGTTAAACTCTGCTGCCAACAGGATGAAGACTCTGACAAGACACAGTAATTTGTAACCCAGAACACTACAATCCAAGTCAAATGTATTAACAAGCAATAGCATTAGAATTTAAACACTCGTGGGCAGTGGGTTTGTCTGGGTAAGGGTAGTGGTTGTTGATTGGGCTTGTTGCTTCAAACAGGAAGCTTTGACAACTCAGCTTTTTTGGAATGGGGCAGGATTTAGTATGGCACCAGTCAATGAAAGAGTTGCTATGTGTGTGTGTGTCAGTGTTTGTGTGTGTCAGTGTTTGTGTGTGTATGTGTGTGCCAGTGTTTGTGTGTGTATGTCAGCGTGTGTATGTGTGTGCCACTGTTTGTGTGTGTGTGTGTGTCAGTGTTTATGTGCCTGTGTATCTGTGTGAGTGAGCGTGTGCATCTCTCTGTGCATGTGTCAGTGCTTGTGCGTGTGTGTCAGTGTTTGTGTGTGTGTGTGTGTCAGTGTTTGTATGTGTGTGTCAGTGTTTGTGCACCTCTGTATGAGTGTGGTTGTGTGTGTGTGTGCATCTCTATGTGTGTGTGTGCGTGCGTCTCTATGTGCGTGTGTCTGAGTGTGAGTATGTGTGTGAGTGTGAGTGAGTGTGAGTGTGAGTGTGAGTGTGAGTGTGAGTGTGAGTGTGTGTGTGTGTGTGTGTGTGTCTGTCCATCCTGTCATGTCCTCCAGATGGGTAATTACAGAAAACTGAAAGAACAATGGCCTTCTTCTCTGATTTAGGAACTCAGATGAAACTGGAACAGTTTCCACAGCATCAAATAAGTCAATCAGGAGAGGATTAAAACCCTGCAGATTAAAAACCGATAGATTCTTTATCGCACTGAAAATAACAAGCCCAATGGCATTGATCTATTTACAACCAAGCAACATAACTGCAATGTGAGGTTGCAAATACAGCCCTTTGTATCAGCAAATCTGTCGATTGCTGTTCCAGTAATGTTTATAAGGAGCAGAGATCTGAGCAGCATTGACAGTAAACGTCATACCTCGAAAACATTAACACTCACACCCACATTCACAGCAATACAGGAGGCACTTCAAAGTCGATACTCTGGAGCTGACGGTGGCTCAAACCTTGGTGCGCCCACGAGAGACCAGGCCCAAAAATAACAATTTCCAAACTGAATAGATGCCGTTGTGAAACCTGAATTGTTGTACCATCTTTTGATCAAGTATATTTATTTGATGCTGAAGCTATCTTATCTCACTCCAGTCAAGCATGCAAACTCAACAAGTGTGAAGTCATGCGCCAATGAAGAGTGTCTAAAAGTCATGTTAATTCCTCTGCAATGTCACAAATATGCTGGAACAATCGTCACCTTATTCAGGTTAGAGGGGAGTGGAGTTGAACATTTTTCACCCAGAGGGTGATGGAGGGTCTAGAACCTTCCGCCTATATGGGTGTTGGAGGCAGAAACCATCACTGCATTAAAAAAAAGGCACTTCTGGAGCCTGACCTACAGGGATATGGATCAAAAGCTGGGAGACCAAGTTTATATTATAGGCTCATGTCCCAGTGAGTAGGTATGAGTGAGTGGGCAGCATGGTGGCACAGTGGTTGGCACTGCTGCCTCACAGTGCAAGGGACCCGGGTTCAATTCCGGTCTTGGGTGACAGTCTGTGTGGAGTCTGCACGTTCTCCTCGTGTCGGCGTGGGTTTCCTCCGGGTGCTCCGGTTTCCTCCCATAGTCCAAAGATGTGCAGGCTAGGTGGAATGGCCATGCTAAATTACCCCTTTGTGTCTAAAGATGCGCAGGTTATGGGGATTAATGCGGTAAATATGTGGGGTTACGGGGATAGGGTCTAGGTGAGATGCTCTATCGGAATGTCGGTGCAGAGGTGGTGGGCTGAACGGCCTCCTTCTGCACTGTAGGGATTATGATTCCATAACATACCACATGGTGCAATGACTGAGTCACAGAGAGCTCTGGTTGTCCTCAGAAATTAGGGATGGTCAACTCCCCGAATCCAGTGACCCCTACTGCATGTGAGAATCAGAGTAAGATGCGCCCTGCGGCTGGCACTGATGGTACAGGATTGGATATGAAGGTTGCTCACCTTGGGTAGGTATTCGGGAGCTACTGCCACTACCCCATACCCTAGCACAAGACATCACAACAACAACTTGTATTTATACAGCACCCTACACATTGCAAAACAGCCCAAGGTGCCTCACAAGAGCATTATCAAAGTTTGCCACTTGGGCCACACGAGGAGATGCTCACACAGCTAGCTAAAAGCTTGGTCAAAGGGGTGGACTTTAATCAGTGCCTGAAAGATGGTCGAGAGAGGTGTAGGGAGAGAGTTCAGGAGCTTAGAGCAGAACTGCCAATGGTGGGGCGACTAAAATCAGAAATATGTAAGAGGCCGGAGTTGGGGAAGGACAGGGGTGCACAGCTGGAGAAGAATGCAGCTATGGGGAAAAGAGAGGCCACTTGAAAACAAGGAGGGAAAGTATAAAACTATAAAAATGAATGAGAAAAATAATGGAGATAGCCGGAGAGTGACTGCACATACATACTGTGTATCTCAGTATTCCTTACTACTTTTTTATAACACTGCGTACAATAATAATAAATAAAAGCAAATAGATTTCAGATCACAAAATCAGATACATTGACCCATTTGTGCTCACCATCTCAGGCTGAAGATTCAGACAGAGGCGCACTAAGCAGACAATAATCCAACAAAGGCAATATCTCACGATATTCTCCAACACGACCAGAATCAATCAAAGCATTGTTAATGATTTCATTCGATTCAATCGTAGCACTGGTTAGCAATAACACATCATATTCTCCAAACCATTACACAGCTCTGTTACAATCATATTTCTGTTAACGCTATCTCAGTAACCGATTATTTCGTAGAGTCATAGAGGTTCACAGCGTGGAAACAGGCCCTTCGGCCCAACTTGTCCATGCCTCCCTCTTTTTTTTAAGCCCCTAAACTAATCCCAATTTCTCACATTTGACCCATATCTCTCTATAGCCATCTTACCCATGTAACTGTCTTAATGCTTTTTAAAATACAAAATTGTACCTGCCTCTACTACTACCTCTGGCAGCTTGTTCCAGACACTCACCACCCTCTGTCTGAAAAAATTGCCCCTCTGGACCCTTTTGTATCTCTTCCCTCTCATCTTAAATCTATGCCCTCTAGTTTTAGACTCCCCTATATTTGGGAAAAGATGTTGACTATCGAGCTGATCTATACCCCTCATTATTTTATAGACCTCTATAAGGTCATCCCTCAGCCTTCTACGGTCCAGAGAAAAAAGTCCCAGTCTATCCAGCCTCTCCTTATAACTCACCATCAAGTCCCAGTAGCATCCTAGTAAATCTTTTCTGCACTCTTTCTAGTTTAATAATATCCTTTCTATAATAGGGTGACCAGAACTGTACACAGTATTCCAAGTATGTTGTGCGGTGGTGGGAAGGGAGGAAATTGTACCATGGTGGGGGTGGGGGGTACAGAGAGCCCCTGATACCTTGGTGGTGGAGGAGGGCTGGGGGGAGTTTAACATCAGTTCTGATTAGGGCACCCTATAAAGTTGGCACCCTGATCTCTGTGGAGCCGGCCTTGCTGGTCCTATCGGGCACTCTCCCTCCCCCTCACCCACCCCCCAAGACTGACAGCATAAACCACATGAACATCTGCACCACCCTCCACTGTACCATCGTGACATTTCCCACTTCATTGTTATCAAGTCAGTCATTTATAGCATTGTGGGATCTTCCTGTGCACAAAGTGGCTGTGGTCTTTCCTATATTACTCTGGTGATTATGCTCCAAAAGCGTGCGGCGTTGAAACGCCCTGACATCGGTACTAAGTACTGATTGGCTGTAAAGCACTTTGGGATGCCCTGGGGTTGTGAAAGGCACTAAATAAATGCAAGTCATAGAAACATAGGACTTAGGAGCAGGAGTAGGCCATTCGGCCTTCTGAGCCTGCTCCGCCATTCAATCAGATCGATGCTGATCTGATTGCAATCTCAGCTCCAATTTGCCATCTTCCCCCATAAACACTTGTCTTCCCCGTCTATCCAAACTCCGTCTAACTCAGCCTTCAATATATTCAAAGACCCACAGCATCCGTTACTCTCTGGGGGAGAGACCTCCACAGACTGATGACCCCCTGAGAGAAGAGATGTTTCCTCATCTCCATCTTAAACAGTGGACCTCTTGTTCTTAAGCTGTGTCCCCTGGTTCCAGACTCTCCCACAGTGTAAACATCCGCCCTGTAACCAGACTATCAAGCCCCCTCGGGACCTTATATTTTTCATTGGATCGTCTCTCATCCTTCTAAACTCCAACAGGGAAAGGCCTAACCTGCTTTCTTCATACGATAAGCCTCTCATCCCAGGAATGAGTCGATTGAGCCTTCACTGAACTGTAAACATCATTTTAAAACACTCTGAAGTCTTTCTTGAATTAAATCCAAGCTTGTTAAACTGAATGGTCCCAATTTTGAATGAGAATGGAGGGAATGGTTACTGATATGGTCGATGCTACAGATGTCCGTATGGGATGAGTTGTCACTTATACACATATGTCTACATCATACTTGCTTCTTGTTCCGATTGGAAAGGGAAATTGGGAGAGTGTAAAATGAGTGACTAATCCACTGGAAACCAGTTTTACATCAACCCGATGACCCCAAGGCTGAACAACACAGATTGTTGCTTCAATGTTGTTGCTGTTTGAAATGGGGATAGTTGTCTGGGGTTTTGGGTGACAGATTGTTCTAACCTTATAGATGCACCGGGGCTCTGTCCTCAGTACTGGTGGAAACTAGTGACTCATTAGTTCAAGAGCTTTGGATTAGTCAACAGCTTAGCACTGATCCGAGGGAGTTTCAACTCTGCACATTCAGATATCTCCATCCAAAGGTAACAAGTAATCCAAAGTGACTCTTTGGCTGGAATTTTACCTGTACACCTGCCCCGATTCCGGGGGCGGGCGAGGCTCGGAGAACGGCATTCTCCATTGGCCTTGGGTGGGATCGTATGAACCTCGGGTGGACATGCTGGTAAAATTCTGCCCTTTGTGATATTTAGCACACTGCTGGTACACAGTCAGGCAGTACACCTGACCCCTTCACCCTTCTCTCACAACCAATCTGAAGTCATCTCCATGTGCTTTCCCCTATCAATGGCACCAATCTAGGAAGGAAAACACACTGTCGTTGTTACAGAACAAGAGTTTCCGAGATATCTGCCTTGGGCAGGCTCCTCTAGCCTCAAGGGGAGCGTGAGTCCGGGTGCATTTACACTGGTGCAGAACAACTTTAACCGAACCAACTCCAGAGCAACCCCAGAGTGAGAATTCCTGGACATAAGAGCGCATTGGTGGTGGTGGGGGGGGGGGGGGGGGGGGTCACTGTAGTGGGTGGTGAGAGTGTCAAGGGGGGAAGGGTGGCCCCAATGTAAATGTAACTCCTCACTATCAAACAAACACACCACACAAATAGGGGGAAAACTGTTCAAAGGCCAGCAGATACAGCCACCCATGAATTATCCCAATTGGTGTTCTTTGATACACTGGCTCCAAGAAAACACTTCCCCTATTTCAAATCTAAAATTAAACAGGAACTACCGCCGTCATTGCCCACCTGAATTGCTTTACATGTGGGGTTAATTTTCCGTGGGGGCCGGCACGGTGACACAGTGGTTAGCACTGCTGCCTCACAGTGCCAGGGATCCAGGTTCAATTCTGGCCTTGGGTCACTGCCTGTGTGGAGTTTGCACTTTCTCCCCGTGTCTGCGTGGGTTTCCTCCCGGTGCTCCGGTTTCCTCCCACAGTTCAAAGATGTGCAGGTTAGGTTGATTGGCCATGCTAAATTGACCCAAGTGTCAGGGGGATTAGCAGGGTAAATATGCGGGGTTATGGGAATAGGGCCTGGGTAGGATTGTGGTTGGTGCAGACTCGATGGGCCAAATGGCCTCCTTCTGCACTGTAATGATTCTATGTGATTCTAGAAGGACATTAAAGCTATCAGAAAATCATGTTAGTTCACAATGTATTTGTAACAATAGACACCTCGTTATAACACACTGGAACGCCATTAAAGACAGGATAGAGAGTACAACAGAATCAAAATGTTCATTTCTGGCTAACTATGGCTCTTATAATGTGTTTCTTTTAGATTCTGCCACATTGTTACTTCAGCTTTCCTCCTCACTTCTCATTGCTAACTCTTTTATTCTCTCACACGGTGATTTTGCAGTGGGATAACTGAAATTATCTGCTACCTGTATTTTTATTGACTTAACATCGGCTACTTAGAGAGTGGGAAGAAGATCGCATAATTACCAGCACAGAGCAGATGGGCCAAATCTCGGACATTCTCTCTTCCACCTTCTTCCGTCAGGAAAAAGATACAAAAGTCTGAGGTCACGTACCAACCGACTCAAGAACAGCTTCTTCCCTGCTGCTGTCAGACGTTTGAATGGACCTACCTTGCGTTAAGTTGATCTTTCTCTACACCCTAGCTATGACTGTAACACTACATTCTGCACTCTCTCATTTCCTTCTCTATAAATGTTATGCTTTGTCTGTATAGCGCGCAAGAAACAATACTTTTCACTGTATACCAATATATGTGACAATAATAAATCAAATCAAATCAAAAGGGCCTGTTTCTGAGCTATACATTCGGTGTAATCCTGCACTCTGTAATCCGTGTCCACGTTATTCCATTTTTCCAACTGAGATTCCTGCTGCCATTTTTGATATTTCTACACTTTTCTTTTCCAATTCGTCAATGGTGACATCAAAATTGATTTGATTTGATTTATTATTGTCACATGTGTGAGTATTCAGTGAAAAGTATTGTTTACTGTGCATTATACAGACAAAGCATACTGTTCATAGAGAAGGAAATGAGAGAGTGCAGAATGTAGTGTTACAGTCATAGCTAGGGTGTAGAGAAAGATCAACTTAATGCGAGGTAAGTCCATTCAAAAGTCTGACAGCAGCAGGGAAGAAGCTGTTCTTGCATCGTTTGGTACGTGACCTCAGACTTTTGTATCTTTTGTAAATAACGTACAAAATAATTTTGTACAAAATGATTTCGTAAATAATGTCCCACATCCCATAAATCAAATATGTGTGCCATGTACAGATATGTATGAACACGCAAACAAGCTTGAGCAGGCAGGGTTGAACATGAGAGAGACATGTGGTACCAAAAAGCTGGCTACTGATTGTTAAGCTTGGCTGTGCTGCCACAGGTGATAGGAATTGGGAAAACCGTGACAGAAGGTAGTGGGCAGAGAGTCTGTCGAAGCGTTCACGTGTTAACATCAGCCTTTGTCTCACACAGTTGCCCCAGAGCATCACAATGGGCCAGATTTTGTCGTCTCAATTGTTGCTTAAAATACCTTTGCATGAGGAAGAATTTTTCATCAAAATCTACCTGACTTTGCTGGTGCTTCTTCAGTTTAAGTTTATGTATTAGTGTCACAAGTAGGCTTACATTAACACTGCAATGAAGTTACTGTGAAAATCCCCTAGTCGCCACATTCCGGCGCCTGTTCGGGCCAATGCACCTAACCAGCACGTCTTTCGGACTGTGGAAGGAAACCGGAGCGCCCGGAGGAAACCCATGCAGACACGGGGAGAATGTGCAAACTCCACACAGACGGTAACCCGAGGCCGGAATCGAACCCGGGTCTCTGGCGCTGTGAGGCAGCAGTGCTAACCACTGTGTCACCATGCCACTCCACTGAGGAGATGTGACAAGATTAGTGAAGGAACCCAGCGTGTAGAGCGTAACAACAGGATGCAAAAAGAAATGGAACGCAGTTCTGAAGACGTCCAATTGGAATTGAGACGTTAACCCTGTTTCCCTCCCCACAGACGCTGCCAGGACTGCTGAGACGGTCCAGCACTGTCTGTCTTTATTTCAGATTTGCAGCATCTGCAGTATTTTGCTTTTGTTCCTTGATGTTTTTGCCTGTGTAACACGCCTGAAGTGACTTTTAAAGATCTTGAAACATTTGTAACCTTTTGACAACATTTATCCGATCACTTGACGTCTCAATGTAAGGGATTCTTTAGCAAGGTGGGAGGTGACTTTTTAAAAAATATTATCTGAGGTATATTCTTCATTTGCTTATTAGTGTCACAAGCTTATATTAACACTGCAATGAAGTTACTGTGAAAATCCCCTCGTCTCCACACTCGGGCGCCTATTCGGGAGAATTTAGCATGGCCCAATGCACCCTAACCAGCACGTCTTTCACACTGCGGGAGGAAACCGGAGCACCCGGAGGAAACCCACGCAGAGATGGGGAGAACATGCAGACTCCACACAGGCAGTAACCCAAGCCGGTACGGTGGCACAGTGGGTTAGCACTGCTGCCTCACAGCGCCAGTGACTCGGGTTCGATTCTCAGCTTGGGTCACTGCCTGTGTGGAGTTTGCACGTTCTCCCCGTGTCTGCGTGGGTTTCCTCCGGGTGCTCCGGTTTCCTCCCGCAGTGTGAAAGACGCGCTGATTAGGTGCATTGAACCGAACAGGTGCCGGAGTGTGGCGACTAGGGGAATTTCTCGGTAACTTCATTGCAGTGTTAATGTAAGCCTACTTGTGATTAATAAATAAACTTTAAGCCGGGAATCGAACCTGGGTCCCTGGCGCTGTGAGGCAGCAGTGCCAACCACTGTGCCACTGTAAGATGACTTCAAAATAACTGAGATATCCTCAGAGCTGCATGGAGTTTAGATTTGGAAGTGTGCAAAAGTCCAAGCCTGCGTAGGTTAAACCGACAATTCAACTTAGCATCAACATGATATTTGCATATTTCATCAGAAAATATGCATGCCTTGAGTTCAACGTGACACTAATAGGACTACAGCACCATTACAAAACAACTATTTACTACACCATTGGTTATAATGAATGACTAACAGCCTAGCGTTTTACATTCTCTCACCCACACATTTGAAGCCAATGCTACATACTTTAGATGTTCTGAAACGACTGGATGTACATGTGCAGCACAGCGATAATAGAAGTTTACTAACTGGATTAATATTTTGTTATTTTGCTTCATCGGTTAACCCACACGTGCAATTTTATAACAGCTTTTGTGGGACCTCAATGTTATCTCTCCAGCATTTCAGAACTTGCTCGTGGGTGGCAGCAGTTAACACACATGGTACAATAAACTTTTATTCCGTTTTTACAAGGCTCCGGGGTCCACAGAGAAAGGGGCTGTGTGTACATCGCCGTTTACCTTCACTGTCAAAGGAAAACAGCGACAGACTTTGCGCATCAGAACTGGAAGGTCGCAGTCAGACGAAGCTGCTCTCGGATGCTGGTGACCTCTTTCGTGTCCAAGACACTGACTTCATCATCATCATAGACCCCAAATATCCCATTACTTAACAATAGCGCCATACATTCTGCACAATTGTTGCGCGCACTCCCAGTGCTATTTTCAGTTTGTTTGGTATGACTACAGAGATCGTTACGAACAACGGTCTGCAATTTCTTGGTGAGCTATTTCAGGATACAAAGATTCGTTCGGAACCAAGGTGCCATGAAATCATTACACACAAAGTCACAATGGTGAGGCATAACCGAGGACACGTCAGATTCATTCCAGCTCCTTAACCACTGAGCATTCCCACTGCATCGAGGACCAGATCCTGACTGAAACCAGGAACTACTTCCAAGAATGACATTCCCACTGATCGCTGAGAGCAATTAAAGAAACCTCCAGACAAGGTTACCATTGCAAGATCTGGGTGTGCCAGCAGATTATCTTTTCACTTTACCAGTTCTACGTACTTCGTGAATGGTCACTAAAAGTTTATTTATTTATTAGTGTCACAAGTAGGCTTATATTAACACTGCAATGAAGTTACTGTGAAAATCCTCGAGTCGCCGCATTCTGGCGCCTGTTCAGTTACAACTGAGGGAGAATTTAGCATTGCCAATGCACCCTAACCAGCACGTCTTACAGACTGTGGGAGGAAACGGGAGCACCCGGAGGAAACCCACGCAGACACGGGGAGAATGTGCAAACTCCGCACAGACAGTGACCCAAGCCAGGAATCAAACCCGGGTCCCTGGCGCTGTGAGGCAGCAGTGCTAACCACTGTGCCACCGTGCTATAACTAATCATGAACATGCATTGTAAATTCTTTTGAAGGGAGGAAAGTTTCTTTTAAAAGAGATGGGGTGTTGCAATATGCCTTTGAAGGGATAGCAACATGATATCACTACAAGGGAAATGTGTCATGTGATCCAGTCTTAGTTTCAATTTTGGTTGTAAGCAGAGCACACACACACACACAGCTCTGATGTCTTCAAGCTTTCTAACTCAATTGCATAAGCCAAGGCAAGCTTATGCAATTTGAGCGCATGATTTAACCCTTTAAGCTCCAGTGTCATTTGGGGATCTGACATTAAGGGGCTAATTTTCCCGTTCCGCCCACCATGGGAATCGTAGCGGGTGAAGGGCAGACCATGGATAGGTCCGTTGACCTCAGGCAGAATTTTCCAGTTTTGGGGCGAACATGGCTGGAAAACCCCACCCCATTTCTCCTCCGCTGACACCATATCCTTCCTGAGGTTTGGACCCCAGGAGTCAGGCCAAGACTCTGTCCGTTTGAATCATTTCCTTCTCTCCTTTGTATTCAGACCTCTTTCAGATAAAGACCAACATTCAATTAACTAGACTTCTTGATTACTTTTGGCACTTCTCCCCTAGTTTTAGTGATTTCAATATTTGGACATGTAAATGCCTCGATCCTTCAAAGCTTCTAATCTCCCACTATGAAGAAAATATTCTGATTGGTTTTTTTTCTTGGTTACAAAGGCAATATTATAACACTCGGCCATATTGGACTCCATTTGTCGCAGTGTTATCAACTCACTCTGAAAACCCGAACATACAATTTTCTTTTCCTTCCCTCAAGTCAGTGATACAGAGAAACTAGAAGCAGGAGGAGGCCCATCGGCCCTTCGAGCCTGCTCTACATTCATTTTGATCATGGCTGATCATCATGCTCAATATCCTGATCCCCCTTTCCTCCCATATCCCTTGATCCCTTTAGCCCCAAGAGCGAAATCTAATTTCTTCTTGAAATCACACAATGTTTTGGCCTCAACTACATTCTGTGGTAGTGAATTCCACACATTCACCACCCTCTGGGTGAAGAAATTTCTCCTCATCTCAGTCCTAAAATGTTTACCCTTTATCCTCGAACTATGACTCCGAGTTCATAGAATAGAATCATAGAATCCCTACAGTGCAGAAGGAGGCCATTCAGCCCATCGAGTCTGCACCAACAACAATCCTACCCAGGCCCCATCCCTGTAACCCCACATTTTTACACTGCTAATCCTTCTGACCTACACATCCTGGGACACTAAGGAGCAATTTAGCATGGCCAATGCACCGAACTCATACATCTTTGGACTGTGGGAGGAAGCCGGAGCACCCAGGGGAAACCCACACAGACACAGGGAGAATGTGCAAACTCCGCACAGACAGTGTCCCAGGACCAGAATCGAACCCGGGTCCCTGGCACTGTGAGGCAGCAGTGTTAACCACTGTTTTTGAAGTTTCCTTGCTTTTCCTAAGTAAACATGTTGAATTCTACTTTCTGTACTTGTTGCCAGAAATGTAGTCAGGAACATGCATTCATTCATCTATGGAACACTCCTGCCCAATAAAGAGGAGGTGAATATGTTTCTGGGATCTTTTTTGGTGAGGGCGAATGAGAGTTGGGATTTTTTTTATTGTGGATATATCAATGTTCCTTCCCAACTCTCGATTTTTCTGAGCATCTGAGCATTTGAGCATTTCAAGTTCTAAAATCATGTCCAATTTGTAGCGTAGCTGTTTCTTGAAGATAGCTTTCCCATGCTCCATCTTCCTTTTGAGGTGTCCAGATCACCAAAAACCTGTCCTGGTCCCCCCCATGCCGACACTATAGTTAAGAAAGCCCACCAACACCTCTACTTTCTCAGGAGACTCAGAAAATTTGGCATGTCAGCTACGACTCTCACCAACTTTTACAGGTGCACCATAGAAAGCATTCTTTCCAGATGTGTCACAACTTGGTATGGCTCCTGCTCTGTCCAGGACCACAAGAAACTATGAAAGGTCATGAATGTAGCTCAATCCATCACGCAAACCAGCCTCCCATCCATTGACTCTGTCTACACTTCCCACTGCCTTGGAAAAGCAGCCAGCATAATTAAGGACCCCACGCACCCCGGACATTCTCTCTTCCACCTTCTTCCATCGGGAAAAAGATGCAGAAGTCTGAGGTCACGTACCAACCGACTCAAGTACAGCTTCTTCCCTGCTGCTCAGACTTTTGAATGGACCTACCTCGCATTAAGTTGATCTTTCTCTACACCCTAGCTATGACTGTAACACTACACTCTGCACTCTCATGTTTCCTTCTCTAAGAACGGTATGCTTTGTCTGTATAGTGCGCAAGAAACAATACTTTTCACTGTATGTTAATACATGTAACAATAATAAATCAAATCAAATGAAATCAAATTAAAGATGCGTGCGCCTCAACTCCTTGTTTTACCCTACAATTTCCTCCTTTCCGAGGAAAATATGAAAAAGAAAAACCACGTCATCAGTGAGAATGGTGATTTAAAAACCTCTACCTACCCATAGTGCAACTTAAAAAGTGCAAAGAACATCTTAAAACTATGTACAGCAGCTCGAATGTCATTTATTCAGTCCAGTTTCTAATCCATAAAACCACACCAACGTACAGCGTGTACATTAGATTACATAGAATATGAAACACAGAAACAGGTGTTGTGAAGTTGGGTTTATGAAGTGTGGTCCCTTTAAAAGCTGATTTTGTGTTCTGTGTTTGAATGTTAAAAATACAGGGTACACAGGGTACACAGATTGCAACATTTGTAACTAGGACCAAGCATCAAGGTTGCCTTGGTAACAGGCTTTGCAGGCTTTTGCATGTTGATCGCCTATCAGTTTAAAGAAGATACTCAGCAATCAGGAACCTATAAAATTTGAACTTTCTGTTGTTGACACTATCAGACCAATCCTGGGGTAGGCAAATTGATAGCTCATCAGAGATATAAAAGTAGGAACTCAACTGCCTGCCTTCAGTTCAGTTAGTTCAGTTCAGTGGAGTGGAACTGAAAAGCTGCCACCTCTCAACATGTAGAGAGGGCAAGAGCGTCTCTCTGCCAGCTTAAAATATCTCTTCAGAGAAATCTCCATCTATCTACCAGAAGGGTACCAAATCAGAAAGAGTTTATCCACAGCAACATTGACAAAAGAACTCCAAAGGTTTTTCCAAAGCCACAAAACCTGTTTGTATAATTTCTTTGAGAGTGACTAAGTTAGAATTATTATTTTTTGGTGATGAATGATCCTTGTATTTATTTGAACAGCATTCCAGTTAAACCTTACTTTAATCAATATGTTACTTGTTGAGTTAAAGCTCCCGGTTGGTTAAATAAATAAGTTGTTAATTATTCACTTAAAATGAGTGTCAGGTCTTTATAACCATTCGGCCCCCAATTAGTCCATGCTGGTTCTTATGCTCCACCACAGCTTTTTCACATCTTCACATTTAAATCTATCACCGTCACCATCTCTTCCTTTCTCCCTCATACGCTTTTCTAGTTTTCCCTTAGATACATCTCTATAATTTGCTTCAACCACTTTCTGTAGTCGCTAATTCCATGTTCTTACCACTCTTTGGTTGAAGAGGCTTTTTCTGAATTCCCGATTGGATTTCTTTGTGATAGTCTATATAACCTGTCGTTATGCTCTTCCCAACGAGAGGAAACATGCCCCCATGTGTCCACTCTATCTCACTGAAACTTACAGAATACTGAAAGGCCTGGATAGAGTGGACGTGGGGAAGATGTTTCCATTAGTGGGAGAGACTCGGATCCGAGGGGCACAGCCTCAGGGTAAAGGGACGACCCTTTAGAACAGAGATGATGAGGAATTTCTTCAGCCAGAGGGTGGGGAATTTGTGGAACTTATTGCCACAGAAGGCTGTGGAGGCCGGGTCATTGAGTGTATTTAATACGGAGATAGATAGGTTCTTGATTGGTAAGGGGATCAAAGGTTACGGGGAAAAGGCTGGAGAATGAAGGTTGAGAAACTTATCAGCCATGATTGAATGGCGGACCAGACTCGATGGGCCAAATGGCCTAATTCTGCCCCCTTATCTTATGGTCTATCAAAGCTTTTTATAATTAGGTCAGCCCTCAGCCTTTTTTTTCAAGCGAGAAGAGATGCAGCCCATCAACCCTTTTCTGATATATATTCCTGGTATCATCCTTGTAAATCTTCCATGGTCCAACCCCAGTGCCTCCATGTCCTTTTCATACATAATAAGGCAACCGGAACTGCGTTCAATAACTCAAATTCTGCTCTGACCAAGTTTCAATACAGCTTTAGCCTAACTTTCCGACTTCCCAAATTCTATCCCTCTGGAAATAAAGCCTTGGGTTTGTTTCCTTATGGCCTTGCGTAGCTATTGCTCAACACTTAGTGACTGTGGTCTGAAGAACATTGACAGACAGGGGAAAGTGTCCACCAAATGAAGCCAATCAGTAGACAATTGGGTGGGTTGCAAAGTAGGTGTGCAACCCCCCCCCCCGCCCTGCCCACTGCCCATGTGCTCCATCCAGGTGACTCTTCCATCAAATAAATCTCCCCCCCCAACCCACTCCAGCCCCACCCCACTCCAGCCCCACCCCACTCCAGCCCCACCCCACTCCAGCCCCACCCCATTATCTATAAATCCACCCACATCTCAAGGTGTATCAATTTATGTTTCACTTACTGTGAGGTGTTGGAATAACCACGCTCGCATGATGTTTGTGGCTACTTTTGGGAAGATCCCTCGTTTTTTCTGACGTTTTTTATCCTTGTCTGGATCATCGTCATCTCCTGTGCTTGGTGAAGCTACACTGTTGTCCAAGCCATCACCTGTCAGTACATTAAAGATGCAGTTTTAAGGCACTCTTCTCTGGTCATTTAAGACTTTTGTATAGCTTCTTTAGGTTGCACAACACAGAATCCCTACAGTACAGAAGGAGGCCATTTGGCCCATCTAGTCTGTACCAACCACAATCCCACCCAGGCCCTATTCCCGTAACCCCACACATTTACCCTGCTAGTTCCCCTGACACTGGAGTCAATTTAGCATGGCCAATCCACCTAACCCACACATCTTTGGACTGTGGGAGGAAACCGGAGCACCCGGAGGAATCCCACGCAGATACGGGGAGAACGTGCAAACTCTGCACAGACAGTGACCCGGGGCCGGAATTGAACCCGGGTCCCTGGCAGGTTGTGAGGCAGCAGTGCTAACCACTGTGCCATCATACAATCGGGAGTTTTTAAAATTTTGTTAAATGTCAGTGTTTTCCAGGCATTTAGGGTACAGGTAATTTAATCTTTTGGTGAAAGTCTTGTGATCTCAAATGATTAGAGACATCAAAATAAATTGTTGATCGTATCCCAGCACTGGGACACGAGTGCAGTCTTGTTTGTAAAGCCACACTGAATGATAGCTGATTTCTACCTAAGCTCCTACAACCGTACAGTGCAGTATTCTGCTCTATATGATAAGCACCACTGACCCCACAAACCACACCCCCCACCCCCTCCAAGATACATGACCGATTATCTTGAACTTTGAATTGGAGGAAAAAGTCACAACAGAGACCGCTTTCCAACAAACCCCACCCCTCACCTTCACCCACCCTGGAAACTCTGTCTCTCATTATTTATTTATTTTTTTCTTAAGTTTTAAGTTTATTTATTAGTATCACAAGTGGGCTTACTTTAACACTGCAGTGAAGTCACTGTGAAAATCCCCTAGTCGCCACATTCCGTTCCTGTTCGGGTTACACTGAGGGAGAATTTAGCACGGCCAATGCACCGAACCAGCACGTCTTTCAGACTGTGGGAGGAAACCGGAGCACCCGGAGGAAACCCACGCAGACACGGGGAGAACGTGCAGTATCCGCACAGGCAGTGACCCAAGCCGGGAATAGAACCCGGGTCTCTGGCGCTGTGAGGCAGCTGTGCTAACCACCATGCCGATCTTGTGACTCTAATAAATAAACTTAACTTATTTTTAATAAAATGAGGAGGCCAGCGTGCATTATCTATGCCCCTGCTCTTATTTAAACACAAGGAAATGGTCAGATCCAACAACAGGGTGGGAAACAGCTGGACTGGCCAGTGATTCAGCTTGTCTTGGACTTGTAGAATCCACCCCCCCTCCCGCCGCCTCAATGCCCCATTGCCAGACAGGGACGGAGAGGAAAATAACATTTCAGGCACAGATGCAAACCATCTGCCTGTGCTTACACTAGCCACAAAACACACAGTTTGCTTGGCACTAATAGCTTCAATGCCCATGCCAAGATGAAGGAATTGGGACCAATATTACCCTCACCTGAATTTCCAAGCTGCAGTTTACCTCGGTGCTGCGCACACTGCACAGACTGTACAGCCACACACATATAAGCACAATTAACAATGCAACATTTGTAATTCCTACGTAGCTGAGTGGCTAAGGATCCCACCTGTAGTGTGGGAATCAGGTACAAGTCATTAACACTTTGACTATTGCAAAGGTACTTGCCACACAGCCCCAAGTTCCCTTTTAAACTCTACAATTAAAGTTATGTTGGGGGCGGGGGGAAGGTGTTGATTTTTCAGTCCCCTATCGACGTATCGATGCTGCTTCAGTGCAGAGGAAAATTAACACTGTTAACACTCTTTCATACATTATGCTAAGTTTACAGTGCTAATGGACTGTACAATGCAGCACGGTGGCACAGTGGTTAGCACGGCTGCCTCACAGCGCCAGGGACCCGGGTCCGATTCCCAGCTTGGGTCACTGTCTGTGTGGAGTCTGCACGTCCTCCCCGTGCCTGCGTGGGTTTCCTCCGGGTGCTCCGATTTCCTCCCACAGTCCCAAAGACGGGCTGGTTAGATGCATTGGCCATGCTAAATTCTCCCTCAGTGTACCCGAACGGGCGCTGGAGTGTGGAGACTAGGGGATTTTCACCGTAACTTCATTGCAGTGTTAATGTAAGCTTGTGACAATAATAAATGAACTTTATAAGTTCATTTATTATTGTCACAAGCTTACATTAACTTGTCATTAGCGGCACGGTAGCACAGTGGTTAGCACTGCTGCTTCACAGCTCCAGGGTCCCGGGTTCAATTCCCGGCTCGGGTCACTGTCTGTGTGGAGTTTGCACATTCTCCTCGTGTCTGCGTGGGTTTCCTCCGGGTGCTCCGGTTTCCTTCCAAAGATGTGCGGGTTAGGTTGATTGGCCAGGTTAAAAATTGCCCCTTAGAGTCCTGGGATGCGTAGGTTAGAGGGATTAGTGGGTAAAATATGTGGGGATAGGGCCTGGGTGGGATTGTGGTCGGTGCAGACTCGATGGGCCGAATGGCCTCCTTCTGCACTGTAGGGTTTCTATGATGATAACTTTTACTAAACGCTGGCCTCCCGATTCTCAGACCAGTGGGCTGGAAAGTGTCTGTGCTCTGCAGACGGTTAGGAACCCTATTTAAATGCTTTGAGTTTGGACAGTCACAGATGTGTTCTCTGTGGATAGAGATTCACAGCACAGGGCCTGACCATCATCTCAGTACAAATTGACAAAATTGTGCAAAGGCCAGACAGGGTGAGAAGTGAAAATCCCATGCTGGTGCAGTAGGGGGTGCCATTTTGAGGCAAAGGTTAGGTCCCAGTATGGAGGGCTGCACAATGGAACTGACCTATATATTATATTCTGACTTAAGCTTACATGAGGCAAAGTGAACTATGTTTCATTTCTGCAGCACTATGCGTACAGTCTTGGAGAAGACGACCATTAAGACGCGCGGCAAACACCAAAATGCAAATTAAGTTGCAAAACGAACATAGGCCTGAAGGTGCTCAAATGTTATAGCTGGAATTACACTTTCATTTAGCAGGCAAGGACAAAAGAAAAATACACCCTCTCGCTTCATTAATAACGCATAGTGCATGTTGTAGTACTGTCATTGAGTTTGAGGTGAATGCTGGGGGTTTCCTGTTGTAAGGCAAAGCAATTTATTCCATCCCATTATAATTTATTAAAGAAATTTGACGAGAAGAACACATCAACAGCTGTTTGATTCTGAATATAAATACTGCAAACATTAGATTATCCACCGCAACCAAAAATGAGGGTCGTGGGGACCGCTTATTGATTTAAAAATCTGCAACAGCTTCCAATCTAATGAGGTGCACTTCCCACCTTAATATCTCGGCATCAACACTCCTCTTTACATATAACTTTCCATTTGTGCCACACAAAAAAAGCCTTCAAATTCATTTACTGGTAATGCCCCACTGCCTCACTAGAGGAGAATTCATTGATAATTTATGGAAATATCTACTATAATCCAGAGATGACTTTTTCAGCTTTGCGCATCAATAGAATAATCAAGGCTTTAAAACAGCCTTTGCTTCCCATTACCTAAGGCAAAAGGACCCCTGAAAGCATGCCTTTAGGGCACCTGAATTATACACACCATTAGGAGAGGGGAAGGCTTTCTGCATTCCATATAAAACACTCACCAGTACTTTTCCTGTTTCTCTCATGTAGCAAAAGCACCCACACTGGAAACAGAAATTTTAAGTAAAGACTTATGTACGTACAACGGCGAAGCTTTCAAGTGGAGACTCTACCCCTCAATCAGTCTGGAGAGGGAGGCTTACCCCAAAATAACAGGTTTCTGTTACATCATTATCTCCAGCCCAAAAAAAAATATATAGCTCCAGCTCTCGAGTTCTCCCTACTGTTTCTTAGGCGAATTGAGACGCTTTCGCTTTGGTTTTGGGAGGGGTCGTTACACCGCCGCTGGCTTGTAATCTAAGACAAGATTCTCATCAGGAACAAATGCTTCCAATCTGCCGCAAAATCGGGTTGAGATCAGGGGGATGCCTCAGAAAAATAAACAGAAGCTCCAAGTTAGTTCCTCCGGATTGAGTTGGAGACTTGGGGGTGTTGACCCACTGGATGCCAAAGGAAAGCATTGTGCTCTTACTCACATTTCTCCTCCGTTTCTTTCCTCAAACACATTTTTTTCCCCCACTGATTTCTTTTCTAACTTTGCTGCCGTCCTGACCTCTGAGAGTCAAAACCTTGGAGAAAACTCGGCAGCATCAATTTTATTGGCATTCCCATTTTCGCTGTAATTTGATAGGATTTCTGTGAGGTCTGGGGCTAATTTCTTTCTCTCTCTCTCTCTCCAGTGAGCTTGCTCACAGACAACCATATGGTAGCGGCTATGGGCCACATTTGCAAAATATCAGCACTGACTTCATTTCTAGCTCTGACTTCTGCTGCCCGCGAAGGCAAATTATGAAGGGAAAACTGAAAAGGTGGAAATAATCATAAAAATGATGCGAGTTGATAAACAAGCTTACAGCCTCATTAGTACGGCAGGAGGCTGCGCTGGGTGCTTTATGCTCGTTTTCCTGATGCCACAAGGAAATGCCACGGGGCAACTTTTGCCAACTGCTAACAGTTTCTGACAGATTCTTAGCAACTAGTGTGAGCTGTGTTGCGGCTTTCGCTAGTGACAGGAACTGAAAATGTCATATCATCTGCCCATGTGTCACGGACTCCATGTGGCAATTAAGCAGCAGACCAGTGAGTGGGGCGGCCAGAGGCGTTCTTCAATCGCCTCTGGCTATTTGGGGAGGGGGTGGGGGTGGTGCAGAGAGCCTGCACACAGGCCTCGCAGTCACTCCACACATGTGCAGCACACTTAAGTCAGCCGTCGTGTGAGCGTTCCTACTGTCTTAGCGCTGATGAGTTTGATCCATTCAAATGGTCTGTAACCTCCCTTGCCCATCTCTCTAGGCATGGCGTGACATTATCAGATGAATTTAGGGTAATCTCTTTTGATACGATTGTTTGGAAATGCCACTTTAATTGCCGATACCTGGCTCTGCATAAATGGCATATTTCGAGTCGAGGTGCAAGCTGTCTTTGTGCTTATCTCAATTTAGTCAAAATACGATCTGAAATCAGTCAAGCTGACATACTGCTGCTCTACAGCTTCAAGCACCAGAGGGGGAAAAAAAAAGCACGACAACTAGGCTTTAGTTAAGAATACCGTGGGATCTGTAGCAAGCTTTGCTGAATGTGGCTCTCAATTCAATTTTCTAGTAATGAAGAGCATGAACTGTAAGTCAAAACTGTCAAACCTTTCATCACAGTCGCCTGCCCTTTGAAATATTTTTTTTAGAATTGTTTTTACAAAATTTTATAGGCCATGGTCTGGTGAAAGAGGCCAGTCAGCAGAGAAAGGAATTTGTATTTCAATTCAACCATGGGCAATTTCTTGTAAGGTCTGCGCCTATCCCCATGGAGGAGAGCAGGTGACCTGTGGCAGCTCTTAGCCTGTTGGATTGCTCAGATTTCAAACACCCACTCAGCTCAAACATTGCACAGTTGTCCATTTAAGCATGCCCAGGCATTTAGGCCTCTCTATCTAGTTCCTTTCAAGAGAAGATAAAGCAGCATTTATCGTATTCAGACCATTCAATGGGTCAGAATGGTTATGTCTGCAGGGGTTCCCCTTCACACAGGTCAAGGCAATCTTCCCTCCTCCTCTTGAAAATCTAGCCACACTATAAAAACATTTTATATGTGTGTGTGTATCTGTGTGTTTGTGTGTGTGTATGTATCTATATGCATCTATATGTGTGTGAGTATGTGTGTGTGGTGTGTGCGCGTATGTATCTATATATGTGTGTGTGTGTGTTTTATGTGTTTTTTGTGTGGGTATTTATGTATGTGTGTGTGTGCGTGTATCTATATGTGTGTCTGTGTGTGTTTTGTGTTAGTATCTATGTATTTGTGTGTATCTGTGTGTGTATCTGTGTGTGTGTGTTTGTAAGTTTGTGTGTAACTATACGTGTGTGTGTGTATCTGTGTGTGTGTATCAATGTGTGTGTGTGCATCTGTGTGTGTACCTATGTGTGTGCATATCTGCGTGTGTGTATCTGTGTGTGTACCTACGTGTGTACATATCTGCGTGTGTGTGTATGTGTGTGTACCTATGTGTGTGCGTATCTGCGTGTGTGTGTATGTGTGTGTACCTATGTGTGTGCGTATCTGCGTGTGTGTGTATGTGTGTGTACCTATGTGTGTGCGTATCTGCGTGTGTGTGTATGTGTGTGTACCTATGTGTGTGCGTATCTGCGTGTGTGTGTATGTGTGTGTACCTATGTGTGTACATATCTGCGTGTGTGTGTATGTGTGTGTACCTATGTGTGTGCATATCTGCGTGTGTGTATGTGTGTGTACCTATGTGTGTATGTATCTGTGTGTGTGTATCAATGTGTGTGTGTGTATCTGTGTGTGTACCTATGTGTGTACATATCTGCGTGTGTGTGTATGTGTGTGTACCTATGTGTGTGCGTATCTGCGTGTGTGTGTATGTGTGTGTACCTATGTGTGTGCGTATCTGCGTGTGTGTGTATGTGTGTGTACCTATGTGTGTGCGTATCTGCGTGTGTGTGTATGTGTGTGTACCTATGTGTGTGCGTATCTGCGTGTGTGTGTATGTGTGTGTACCTATGTGTGTACATATCTGCGTGTGTGTGTATGTGTGTGTACCTATGTGTGTGCATATGTGTGTGTGTGTGTGTGTGTGTACCTATGTGTGTGCGTATCTGCGTGTGTGTGTGTGTATGTGTGTGTACCTATGTGTGTACATATCTGCGTGTGTGTGTATGTGTGTGTACCTATGTGTGTACATATCTGCGTGTGTGTGTATGTGTGTGTACCTATGTGTGTGCGTATCTGTGCGTGTCGGTGTATGTGCATGTCTGTGTGTATCTATCTGTGTGTCTCTGTGTTTTCTGCCTTATATTTTAGCCTCCCCTGACTATGTATCTGCAGGTCTTAAGATTAGCTTCAAAGCAGTTTAAGTTAATCCAAATACAGATGTGGGTAATATTATTGATTTTTAAAATTCTCTATGGCATTTTTAGTAACATTTTCATGGCGTAAACTGCTTAGAAAAGAACTGTGAAATTGTGCCAGTGCCATCATCAGATGTTTGCTGCTCACAGGAAGATGGAAAAGTCCGTACATTTCCCGACAAACAACTGGACGAGGGTAAAACTATTGACTGCTGCAAGTATTGATGTTGTCCATGTTATTATCTTTGTCTATTAAAATAACCCAGTTCTCCATGAATAAATCTTGCAAATAAATAGCGGCAAATAAATAGCGGCAAATTACAAATGATTTGGGAAGTGTCTTGTTGGGTTGCCAGGATAGGTATTGTCGCTGAAATAATAATCCAGAAACTCAGCTAATGTTTTGGGGACCCGGGTTCAAATCCCACCACGGCAGATAGTGGAATTTAAATTCAATTTTTTAAAAATATGGAATGAAGAATCTAATGATTTCATGGTCATTGGGGTCACATGTAGGCCAGATCAGGTAAGGACAGCAGATTTCCCTCCCTATAGTTAAAGTTGATTTATTAGTCACAAGTAAAGCTTACATTAACACTGTGATGAAGTTACTGTGAAATTTCCCGCAAGAACATTAGTGAACCAAATGGGTTTTTCTGACAATCGACAATGGTTTCATGGTCATCAGTAGATTCTTAATTCCAGATTTTTTTTATTGAATTCAAATTCTACCATCTGCTGTGGTGGGATTTGAACCCGAGTCCCCAGGACATCAGCTGAGTTTCTAGATTCATAGTCTCGTGATAATATCACTAGGCCATCGCCTCCCCCAAATATTATATACTTGTGTATTAGCAGGAATTCCCAAACATCAGCCATTCACCATTTATATCGGACAACTCATGTTGTTTGAGTGTCTGAATGTCATCTTAACAACTTAATAATGATATTTTAAATATTTTTTGGTTGCTTGGTGTGTATTAGTTGTACAGACTGGTTCAACAAAAACTGAGGGGCTGGGGAAAGCTCTCCGGTGTAACCAATCCCCCGAAATATAGGGATTGTTGACTGGCACCTCGGTGTCAGCCAATGAGTTGGAGAGGTGGGGGTGGGGGCTTGTGGCAGGGTTCATGGCAAACAGTCTATTTCAAAGCAAACAGAGTCATTTTGAGTAGCGCACCGCATCGAACAAGTCTACAGAGTCTATTCAACAAGAGCCTCTGCGAACTACAGCAAACAGAACTCCTAACCAAAACTGCAGCCCCTTGTCCCAATAAAAACAAGGCGATGCGGGAATGAGTGGGGAGGAAGGGTGGAACTAACTAACTGCTCTTTTAAAGAGCCAGGGCAGACTCAATGGGCTGAATGGGATCCTTCTGTGCCGTACTACGCTACGAATTTTCCAGTGAAATGCAGGAAGCGGAGGATAGTAACATGCACAAGATGTGAGTAAGGTCAACCCCAATCACTTAAGCCAGCATGGTCTCTCTGTGATTGATAGGGAAATTATCCAATCATATCCAACAAGGTTAGGGGGGAAATTAGCCAATTATATCACAGTGGTTAACACTGCTGCCTCACAACGCCAGGGACTCGGGTTCGATTCCTGGCTTGAGTAACTGCCTGTGTGGAGTTTGCACGTTCTCCTCGTGTCTGTGTGGGTTTCCTCCGGGTGCTCCGGTTTCCTCCCACAGTCCGAAAGACGTGCTGGTTAGGTGCATTGACCCGAACAGGTGCCAGAGTGTGGCGACTAGTGGAATTTCACAGTAACTTCATTGCAGTGTTAATGTAAGCCTTACTTGTGACTAATAAATAAACTTTACTTATACTTTATCTGGCTAGGAACAGTGGTACAAGCAACTCTGGTTCTCATTTATTTTGCTGAATCCCTATTCTTCCTCCAATTTCCGACATAAGAAGGTCAGCATAATTAATGGCCTGTTTCACAAAATTCAGACACATGGTAAGCTGGACATGACAAGGACACTTTCTGTCCAGCACTCGTGCATGGGGAAGCAATATTGTGCACACAGTCTCTGGCTCTGGCAACAGTATTCACTCGAAGGTTACAGACAACAGAAGCATAATCACCCTGACATTTCCCTTCTACGGGACCACACTGCTCGTTAATAAACAAGTTCTTTTTACGGTCAGTTTATTATAAAGGGATAATATCACAGCTTCTACTGCACCCAGGATTCCAGATTGGCAATATGTAGCTGATGTTCTGAGGATACATATTGGAATGCCGTAATGAAGCTGCTTCAGATTTTACGAGTTATTCTGTTCAATGTGTCTCACATGTATTCAAGCTCACCTGCTGTGATTTGTTGAAATAAAATCAGTGTCTTTCGCGCAAAGTTCATACTGCAACCTGCCAAACTAGCCCATAATAAAGCAATATTTATTTTTGGTCAAATCACTTTTCTTCATGTGCGCTTGTCCTCTGCCAAATATGAATGTGACTTTTCTTTTCTAGTGTTGATATTGATAAATTGTCTTATAGTGAAGGACAGCGTAAGTTAAGGGTCAAACCTTCACCAGTTACTGTAGGTCCCCCCCCCCACCGAATCTGAATCGTTCCGCCATTGATGATCGTGGACAGCATGGCGGCACAGTGGTTAGCACTGCTGCCTCACAGCTCCAGGGACCTAAGTTCGATTCCTGGCTTGGGTCACTGTCTGTGTGGAGTCTGCACATTCTCCCCATGTCTGCGTGGGTTTCCTCCGGTTTCCTCCCACATTCCAAAGATGTGGGGGTTAGGTGGATTGGCCGTGCAAATTGACCCTAATGTCAGGGAGATTAGCTGGGTAAATATGTGGGGTTACAGGAATAGGGGCTGGTTGTGGTCGGTGCAGGCTCGATGGGTGAATGGCCTCCTTCTGCACTGTAGATTCTATGATTAAACCCCCAGAGAAACATTTCACGAATGACTTTGTCGACGTGACACTATCAGTGTCAGATGGATACTTTTCCTGACTCACAATCCGAAACAAAACTCCAGTTATTAGCTTCTGCGCTCCCAGAATTAGGAAGGATTGTTTTTATTATGAAATCTACTGCATGCTTTAGAAAAATAAGGTGGAGGTAATGGTAGAGAGGGTTTTGTCTTTTAAAAAGCATTTAGATAGTTACATGGGTACGATGGGTATAGAGGGATATGGGCCAAATGCGGGCAATTGGGATTAGCTTAGGGGTTTAAAAAATAGTAAGAAGTCTCACAACACCAGGTTAAAGTCCAACAGGTTTATTTGGTAGCAAAAGCCACTAGCTTTCGGAGCACTGCTCCTTCACCAGGTCAGTGGGAGTTCTGTGCCACTTAACTCCCACTTACCTGACGAAGGAGTTTGCTCTGAAAGCTTGTGGCTTTTGCTACCAAATAAACCTGTTGGACTTTAACCTGGTGTTGTGAGACTTCTTACTGTGTTTACCCCAGTCCAACGTCGACATCTCCACATTTAAAAAAAAAAGGGCAGCATGGACAAGTTGGGCCGAAAGGCCTGTTTCCATGCAGTAAACCTCTATGACTCTGACTAATCACCACCTGAAAGAAAACCTTTTGATCCACAGAAAGGTTCACACCAATTTCAACATTTGTTTTGGTGTGGACGTTTCTCTTGGTTGAAAGGGTGAAGTGGTTTTTGGGGTTGGAGGAACTCCCTCTGCTGTTTTGACAGGCTTGCCTGTGGCTCGATGAGTTACTACGAACCTGGGCTTCCGAGCTCAGTGGTTTTGTACATTCAGAGGTTAGTGCTCTGCTCGGGGAATTGGCTGCATACCGTGAAGCTCACTTCAGCTCCTAATCTGAGGCACAGGTAAATCAAAACTTTAACCATTTGTCTTCTTCAGCTAACCATCAAGAGCACTTGTCGATGTGAGGTCCAAAAGCCAATGGCAAGCTGACTGGATCAGGTGGCTTCATGCCCCCTTCCCAACCCATTGTACAACAACAACTTGCATTTACGCAGCACCTTCAGTGTAGTGAAACATTCCCAGACGTTTTCATGATTGCTTCCTCATGCTTGTGATATCAAGCTGGCTGCAAACCAGCCTTCCAAATCATTCCATGGGCCCTCCATTCAGTAAATGAGATCTGATTTGATTTTGTTTTGATTTAATTTATTATTGCCACATGTAATAGGATCCAGTGAAAAGTATTGTTTCTTGCGTGCTATACAGACAAAGCATACCATTCATAGAGAAGGAAAGGAGAGAGTGGATTTTGATTTGATTTATTATTGTCACATGTATTAGTATACAGTGAAAAGTATTGTTTTTTGCGCGCTATACAGACAAAATATACCGTTCATAGAGAAGGAAAGGAGAGTGCAGAATGTACAGTTACAGTCATAGCTAGGGTGTAGAGAAAGATCAACTTAATGCAAGGTATTAAAAGTCTGATGGCAGCAGGGAAGAAGTTGTTCTTGAGTCAGTTGGTATGTGACCTCAGACATTTGTATCTTTTTCCCGACGGAAGAAGGTGGAAGAGAGAATGTCCAGGGTGTGTGGGGTTCTTAATTATGCTGGCTGCTTTTCCCGAGGCAGCAGGAACAATGGATAAAAATACCACCAAAAAGACACATCTCGCCAATCCTTCTGTTCAGTCGTTTTCAAGAGGATGTGAAATAATCCCGCACAATTGCCGTGGAAATGGTTTCCGTCAGAAATTTTGGTGCAGTTCCTTACATCACTGAATGTACGGGTGGCAAGGTGGCACAGTGGTTAGCACTGCTGCTTCACAGCGCCAGGGACCCGGGTTCGATTCCTGGCTTGGGTCACTGTCTATGCGGAGTCTGCACGTTCTCCCCGTGTCTGCGTGGGTTTCCTCCGGGTGCTCCGGTTTCCTCCCACAGTCCGAAAGACGTGCTGATTAGGTGCATTGGCCGTGCTAAATTCTCCCTCAGTGCACCCGAACAGGCGCCAGAGTGTGGCGACTAGGGGATTTTCACAATAACTTCATTGCAGTGTTAATGTAAGCCTATTTGTGACACTAATAAATAAACTTAAACTGGTGCACTTCTCTCCTGGAGGTGCAAAACATGACCTTTTGAGATTGTTTTTAAAATATTGTATTTTAAGTCAAAACATTTTCACCTTTCACATTCTCAGCCATGCAGAACGGAACCCTTTCTGGGCCAAGCCCCAACTTTCTCTGAATGAGTTGATCTCAATGGGGGCAACAAAGATGGCATCAGAATTGGCTTCAATGCTCTTGGGTGCAGCGCAGCTCACCCGACTGCAGTTTGTTGCCCATCAAACTCTGTGGGAAGTTAGTACGTGTGGGCATCAGGAGTGGGACTGTTAGAAAAAGCAGCACTCTCCAGCCAGAACAGGATGGAACCAGGATCCGCTGCGGTTCCTTCTGCAGCCAAATAGCAAACGCGGCTCGCCAGCTGACTAACAGCTACTTCAGAAAAGCAGCCATTAGTTGCCTACAGAATGCCACCGTCTTCAACTCCCATCTTGACTTTTCTTTTTATTCACTCATGGGACATGGGGCGTCGCTGGTTGGCCAGCATTTATTGCCCATCCCTAGTTGCCCTTGGAGGGCAGTTGAGAGTCAACCATTGCTGTGGCTCTGGAGTCACATGTAGGCCAGACCAGGTAAGGATGGTGGATTTCCTTCCCTAAAGGACATTAGTGAACCAGATGGGTTTTTCCGACCATCGACAATGGTTTCATGGTCAACAGTAGATTCTTAATTCCAGATTTTTAAAATTGAAATCAAATTCCACCATCTGCCGTGGCGGGATTCGAACCCGGGACCCCAGAACATTAGCTGAGTTTCTGGATTAATAGTCTAGCGGTAATATCACTAGGCCATCGCCTCGGCTGGAATTATATCGCCATTCCTTCATTGTTGCTGACTCAAAACCATGCCACTCCCTCCCTAACAGCACTCTGGGTGTAGCTACACCACATGGACACAGGGGACCCCGGTCTCAGAATAAGGGGCAGCAAATTTAGGACTGTGATGAGGAAGAATTTCTTCACTCACAGAGTGGTGAATCTTTGGAGTTCTCTACCACAGAGGGTTGTAGAGGTTGGGAACATTGAGGATACTCAAGACTGAGGTCGATAGATTGCTAGATATCAAAGACCTCGCAGCACATGTGGATAATACAGGAAAATGGCACTGGAACAGATCAGTCCTGACCTAATTGAATTGAAGAACAGACTCGAGCCAATCATTCCTGAGGCGCGATTAACACTGGTGACACCAGCATTTATTGCCCATCCCTAATTGCTCTTGAGAAATTGGTGGTGTGTCGCCACCTTGAACCGCTGCAGTCCAAGAGGTGTAGAGACACCCACAGTGCTGTTAGAGAGCAACAATGAAGAAAGAAATATTTTCACTTATGTAGCATTTTTCATGGCCTTCGGATGCCTCAAAACATTTCCCAGCCACTGAACCACTTTTGCAGTGTAATCACGGCCGTAAGGTCAGAAATGTAATGTAATGCAGTGTATTTCCAAGTCTGGATGGTAAGGGGCTTGAAGGGGAAATTGCAGGCCATGGTGTTTCCATGTGCCTGCAGCCCCTGTCCTTCCAGGTAATCGAGGTCATGGGCATGGAAGGTGTTTTTGAAGGAGCCATGGTGAGTTGCTGCAGTGCCTCTTGTTGATGGTACACACGGCTGTGGCTGTCGGTGGTGGAGGGAGTGGGATGTTTAATGTAACAATCGCAAGCAAACTTGGCAGCAGGTTACTTCAGAAACTATGACCATATCTTTAAAAGGTTTGACAAATTTATTGTACTATTTGCAAAAATGTTTTACAGGGCCAACACTATGATATAAAGCACAATCTATTGACTTCACAAGAGGCTAAGATGCTGGAGCATTGAAGAGTAATTATCCCATCCAACAGCGCTAACACCACATTCTAAAAGCTCAATATTAGCCTGTACGCTACAATGAAACTTGCCCTTGTGATCATCCCAATTAGACAATCACCTCTAGCGAGTGTTAGAAGTCTCCAATGGGAGTAAATAAGGGCTGTCTCTCCAAAAAAACAGACATCAGTCCCCAGGGTGAACCCAGTTTCGCAGCTCTTAAAATCAATACTTTTATGAATTGATACCATTTCATACGTCCCTTTCCTCTCTCTCCTCTCTAATCCACCACATCCACCATCCATCTCTGCTTGTGCCATTAAAAATCACACCTCACTAACTGGTCCGCACAATTGATTGCTGATCCCCTACTTCCAATGAGTGGATGCGGGCCTGGTCCATGTGTCATTGAGAGTGCAAACCAATTTTGATTTATTATTTTAATGTGTAACTCTGATTGCAACGTTAGCATTGGGTAATAAAGGCCTCTGTTTCTTTTCAGTCACACAGAGAGTGAGACAGAGACAGAAAGCAAGAACGCACCAGTGGGCCATTTGACATTGCTGTTGGTTGTATCCCAGACCTTTTAACATGTCCCCGTGTTTTCTTTATTCATTGTGTAAACCCAGCTCTGCAGTTTACCAAAATGAGCTCTTTTTTTGTTAACTATTGACACAGCGGATGAATAATTTCTTATACACCACTTATCTAAATAACACAGACTGGAGATAAGCAAGCTTCCTGGTGTACGGTTGTTCCCTGTAACAAACATGTCTTATGCTAAATTCAAACAGCAATGATGATACAGTTCAAGGATTTAGACTAACGTTGAGGGTTCTCATCATTTCTTGTTTTTGCTGAACCAAGAGGCGGGGGTGTGGGGTGAGAGGAGACCGATTTCTTCCGACACATATTTAAAGCAGATTTTTTTTAAAATTTCTCGACAGCTGGTCCCAAAAACAACTCGGAAAAGATCACTCAAGATGACCAGGAAAAGCTGGAAACTACATTGCATGAGGAAGTTTTCCATTTTTTTTTGTTCTAGTTTAAAAGGTGAATGATAATTCATGAGATGGTCTGCTCGGTTTGGGTTTTACAATAGTCAAAAACGTGTTTTGAAACAGGGAAAGGCAAGGGTTATGAAGAACCCTTAACCAGGTTATGCCAATCTTTCTAAATTCATTATTACCATTAGACTGTGAATATGCACATCACTTCTTTTAAAAATTTAAGCGCAGTGGCTTTCGATAAGTCTCATAAACGCACAGCCGTCTGCTCTGTGACAGAAGACAACAGAACAATGAAAGCTCCTGAGCTTACTGGGGAATTTTATAATAATTCCCATCCTCACCCTCAGATGAATGTTGCTCCAACAAACTTGTGCCCTTGTTAAAGTTCCTTTCTGGTGCGTTGCCTGACCCATTAAGATGAAGAAGGCTAATGTTGGAAAATTCTCCCATTTTTCTTGAGTGGTTTTATTCAAATACTCGAACATAAAGCCTTGGGGTGGCTCGGTGGCACAGTGGTTAGCACTGCTGCCTCACAGCGCCAGGGACTTGGGTTTGATTCCTGGCTTTGGGTCACTGTCTGTGCGGAGTCTGCACGTTCTCTCCGGCTCGGCGTGGGTTTCCTCCGGGTGCTCTGGTTTCCTCTCACAGTCGGAAAGGCGAGCTGGTTAGGCGCGTTGGCCATGCTACATTCTCCCTCAGTGTACCCGAACAGGCGCCGGAGTGTGGCGACTGGAGGATTTTCACGGTAATTTCATTGCGGTGTTAATGTAAGCCGACTTGTGACACTAACAAATAAACTTAAACTTTAAACTTTGGTGTAAACTTCCCTATGCTTCAATCCACAAACCGGGGGGAAAGGAGGGGGATTTATCAAAATTATTGTAAAATTTAGACTTGAGAAAATGTGGCATTTTGTGGCCTGTAACAAATCAATTGTCTGATAAACTGAACTGAGGGGATAATTGTGCAATGAATGATCTATTTTTAATGCTGTCAGTATGATACAAATCACTACTTTTACTGTCAATAAAATTATTAACTCGCCTAAAACCATATAATCTTGTGACTATATTCTCTTTATTTCAATGCAAACAGTTAAATTTTAACGACTCCTTTCTTAACTTAGCGACCACGTAATGTGTTTTTAAAAAATATATATATTTTTTCACATTTTTACTTCCTCGTTGCCTCACATTAGGACTTAACTCTTAAAAGCGCACAGGAGTCTGGAGGCTCTCAGGGTGAGAAAATTACTTGTCAGGATGCAGAAATTGCTGGTTCAGCCTGAGGGCATTGCTTCTCTGCAATGCTAACTCCTAAGCAGTGGCCAAACATGCAGGGTTAGTGAGAGCACCTTTAGCTATGGTTATTAGCATAACGCTCCGTCCATTTGTGCCAATCGCGGGGCTGAAATATGTTTGTGTTTTGTGCTGGGGGAGAAAGAAAAGTGTAATTTCTTACAGATGAGCGAAGGGTGTAAATCTGAGCAAATCTCACGTCGGTAACTCCGCGCAGTCACTGTGAGCTTTCAGTTCAGAGTGAAGTATATTGATGTTCTTTTTCCTCGGAATAATTTGGATTAACAGCTGACCTACATTTGCCAGCAGCGCTTTGATTTTAAAAGGACCACCTCCTTGTTCTCAAACCCCTCCCCGGATTCACACCCTTCCCTATCTTTGTAACCTCCTCCGACCCCTGCAGCCCTCCGAGGTTTCTGCAATTCCTCAATTTAATCTGTGCTCCTACGCGTCCTCCCCTCATTTCCATCGCTCCTCCATTGGTGGCCACGCCTTTAGCCGCCTGAGCCCCAAGTTCTGGAATTTTCCCTCCTGAACCTCGCCATCTCTCTCTCTCTCTCTCTCGTCCTGGAAGGAACTCTTTAAAATCTACCTCTTCAATCAACCTTTCGGCAAACCTGCCCTGGAATTTCCTTCAATTGCTCTGCACCAAGTTTTGTTTGAAAATAGGCCCACGAAGCACTTTCACTACACACATAAATGCAGCCTTCTATCACATGGGTTAAAGTGACACTTGGAATCTTGCTGTGCTTTTTGTATGCCCCCCACCCCCAGCCCCCCCACTTCCTCCCCCCACCACCTACTCTGTGGCATCGTTGGTCTTAGCTTAGGCATTATTGTGTTGTTCCTGCAGTCATTTAAGATGCTGCTTAATCTTCCCACCACCTATTCAATGGACTTAAGAATCCTGCTGAAAAAACTTGTGCTAAAAAGGCAAGGCAACAGGAAGCTTTTACGCGGGGAAATTGCAGCTTGTGCCTTGAGCAGCAAACAATCAGCTGGGGAGATAAAGATGCAATGGAAATGGTATGCACTGGCCTTCCCAGCTTCCTGCAGGAGTTGACTTGTGAGCATGTGTGTCTCAGTGATACGGGCCACTGCTGCTGTTTTGCTTTTATTTACTTGAATGTATTTGTTCCTGTGGACAAGATCCTGCCGAGACAAAGAGCTGGGATAGCAAGAGGGAAGATTTGACATTGCTTAATGCCAGGTCCCTTTTATTCAGCACTTTATCAAACATATCCATCAAGGAGCCCTGCCTATTTTTTCAACTTCATGAGCTGCTGTGAGGATCGAATTACCTGTTTAAATATGTGCACTTCTTCATCTCGGAGATGCAACTTAGCAACAGAACTTACTGAAATTTTCCACCATCTTGTGTGTACTAAAGACTGCGCCAACACCATCTTTTGTCCTGCCCTCTCTCTGGCTGTATTTAATATCCTTCACCTTACAACAATTTAACTCCTCCAAGTCAATCTTGGGAATACCTTGTGTCAGGCATTTTCAATCTAACTCCCCTGCAATCTGAGTGAGGGGTCAGGTTATCCCCCTGTTTAAAACCCTCAATGGGTATCCATGTCAATAGGAGCCTCTTCAGCTCTGCGTTTGTTTGGCCAGGGTCACCCGCAGGTCAAGCTCTTTGCCAGTTGTGCACACAAAGCTTCTTACCCACCCTCCCAAGCCCCAACGAGGCTCACTCCATCTGCAGTGTCCACACCGGGGAGGGTTCCTAGCTTAGCAGGAACAAATAATCCCCGTCCGGTGAGTGCTCTGGGTTACAAATAAAAAGGTCAAAGACTCTTTATCTGTAACTGGAGCACTAAAATTCCCCAAACATGGGACCACTCCATCGTCCTTTTGGAGGAAAAAGATTGTGGCTTTGTTGGAAACTCAGAAGATTTTAACCCATTCAAAAACCCGTCCACTTAAACAGGGTTAAAATCAAATCGGGAGATCTCTTTGGAAGCTTTTCACAATCCCGACTCATTCGAAAGCAGTTCAAACAAATTTGATCCACTTCTGGCCAAATAGGGGAATTTTCGCAGTAACTTCATTGCAGTGTTAATGTAAGCCTACTTGTGACACTAATAAATAAACTTTTAAAATGCTGAATTAAACTCATGTTTTAGCCCTTTCAGATAGGTTAATGCAATGACACTAATAGCATTACAGGTTCTAATTCTTGCTGCATGGGCTGAAATAGCCAGGGAGGGGGGGGGGGGGGGTAAAAATCAGGAGTGTATATTTTGTACAAGAAACTCAACAAACATCCTGCATTAGAGAAATTATACTCTTAGATTTGAAAAAGATAAAATGAAGGAACAGGGGTATTGTTCACAGAGCGTTGCACAGCACCGTATTAGCTTTGGTGTGACATATGGAGCCTAGCTGTAGTCAGTTTATCTTGATCTTCTTTTCAGGTTAAAATTAGCACAACACTGCAGCATTAGCCCACGACTCAGTTCAGCTCAGTCTTGATATTCTGCATCTCAATAATGCAAAGTAATAGCGCCCGGCGCTCGGAGAGCTACACTTCAAACAGCATTCCCATCCTCACTCGGGCAGCTAAACGGGGTAAAAAGCGAGCAATTAAACTTTTGACCAGAATGCTCATTGCCGTCTCTGGGGCCGAGCCGCTTTTAATTTTCGAAAGATTGGAATTGGCCGCAGCGCTCGAATCTTAAATGAGTTCATCAAATCCAAAATGGTTGGTGAGCATTTTGATGTATCATTTAGGACAAAAGATGAAATGAAAGACGTCGGCGGCAGGTCAGTGTATCTGTTCAAACAGCGCAGGCACTCACTCGCTTTGCTCCCTTATAGGATCTAATGCGAGCGAATGATAATACAGACAATTGAAACAGGATCAAAAAGATACAGCTCATTCAGTTGATAGTTACCCATCTAATCTCCAAATCAAACACTAAAACAAACCCAGTAGGATTAGCTGTACAAAAATACACAGGCAGGGACTGAGAAAGGAGTTAAATTCTCTATCTCATCACATCTAACACCGTGAGATTTCCCCTCTCTCTCTCTCACCATGCCTGCTCCACATTGCTAGTCCAATCAGTTTAGAGACATATACACAATGTGTACATGCTATCAGATCTTCCCTGGAAATGTGGCTAACGCGTATCAGATAGAGTCTTTCAGCACCTCTGTGTCTTCTTGTTGCTTATAGACTAATTCCCATTCATTGCCACTCATTGCTTTATCACCAAGATGCAATCCATCATGAGAAACAAAAAGATGGCTCTGGGTGATTACTGTCAACAACAAAAAAGCCAACACAACGTGTGCCCAGGGTAGTTGGAAAGCAAAGTGTGAATTGCTTCTGAAAAAAAAACTGCTGGTGTGAGATTGACGTGCGATAAATACAAGGGCGTACTGGCCCAGATTTTCCATCTCGAGTGAGCTACAGACAGGTGGGACAGACGTTCTGCCCATCTAATTTCAATGAACTCTTGTGACTTCCTGGAGTAAATCTAGCCTATATTAGGGTGGCCTCCATAGACTGGACGTGGAGAGGATGTTTCCTCTCGTGGGAGAGGCTAGAACTCGAGGGCACAACCTCAGAGTGAAGGGACGCTCCTTTAAAACTCAGATGAGGAGGAATTTCTTCAGCCAGAGGATGGTGAATCTGTGGAACTCGTTGCCACAGAAGGCTGTGGAGGCCAGGTCATTGAGTGCCTTTAAGACAGAGATAGATAGGTTCTTGATGAATAAGGGGATCAAGGGTTATGGGGAGAAGGCAAGAGAATCTTATCAGCCACGATTGAATGGCGGAACAGACTCGATGGGCCGAATGGGCCTAATTCTGCTCCTATCTCTTATGGTGATCTGCCGAGGATTGCAGGGAAGAGTGGAAAAAGAAGGTGCTTCAGGATTTGGAAAATCCAACAGGTTCTGCCAGTCTTCAAGAGCACACTCTGATAGAATGTAGTAATAATTCCCTCCAGGCCATAACACCATCCTGACTTGGAAATATATCTCTGCTCCGTCACTGGGTTAAAATCCTGGAGCTGCCTCCCTAACAGCACTGTGGGTGTACCTACACCACATGGAATGCAACAGTTTGAGAAGGCAGCTCAGCGCCACCTTCTCAAGGGCAATTGGAATACGCAATAAATGCTGGCCTAGCCAGCGACGCCCACATCCCGTAAATGAATACAAACCACAGAGGGTGGGGTGATTTAAGATTTAAAATTCCCTCCATAGAGCTTTGCAAAGTTGGATTTAGTAAGATGCTAGGGTCCCTCACGTTAATGATGAAATGATATTTCTTCACTACCACCTCATTTAATTTCTGCATCCTTCTTTTAGAGACTTCGGCTGCAAAGAGTGTCAAGAGATTTTTCTTAATTCATTTGTGGGACATGGGCATCGCTGGCTGGCCAGCATTTATTGCCCATCCCTAGTTGCCCAAGGGCAGTTGAGAGCTGCTGTGGCTCTGGAGTCACGTGCAGGCCAGACCAGGTAAGGATGGCAGATTTCCTTCCCTAAAGGACATTAATGAACCAAATGGGTTTTTCCAACAATCGACAAAGATTTCATGGTCATCAGTAGATTATTAATTCCAGATATTTTTTATTGAATTCAAATTCCACCATCTGCCGTGGCGGGATTCGAACCCGGGTCCCCAGAATATTCGTGAGTTTCTGGATTAATAGCCTAGCATCAATACCACGAGGCCTCTCCAGATCTTTCACATCCACTTCAATGAGCAAGCAGGCCTCAACTTTCACACCACCGTTGACAGTGCAGCATTTCCTTACTGCTGCTCTGGAGGGTCAGTCTAGATTATAGAATCCCCACAGTACAGAAGGAGGCCATTCGGCCCATGGAGCCTGCACCGACAACAATCCCACACTATCCCAGTAACCCCGCATATTTACTCTGCTAATCCCTTCGAAACTAGGGTCAATTTAGCATGGCCAATCAACCTAACTCACACATCTTTGGACTGTGGGAGGAAACCAGAGCACTGGGAGGAAACCCATGCAGACATGGGGAGAATGTGTAGACTCCACACAGACAGTGACCCAAGCCGGGAATCGAACCCGGGTCCCTGGCGCTGTGAAGCAGCAGTGATAACCCACTGTGCCATCATGAATGTACTCAAGTCTTGGACTTTGCAGGAATGAACACCGCACAAAACCTTCTCCTAACCTGTATTCACTGGGAAACTGAGCGGGGGTGAACTCCACTTTTGCACTATCACGCGGGGTAACACTTCAAAATGACCACCCAAACACACATTTTCCTTTTGGGTTTTCTTTACTGTAAACTATCACTGTGCATGTGAAGAATGACAAGAGGAGCCACCATGTGCCAGATCGAACAAAAATGATGAAACGACGATCCACAAACAGCATGACAACTTCGCAATTGAGGAAATGACCCCCAATATTCTTTGTGCCATTTTTCCATCTTCTGAACAGAGTATAATATAAATCATTTGGTGGACAGGAAGGATCCTGTGTTCTACGCTACATATCTTGCCATTTTCAGCCATATATTTTTGGCTGCACGAAATCTGAGGTTGACAGATTTTTCCTTGTTCGGAAATAAATCCAGTTGCAAACAAGAACATGAAGAGGACCACTGTGTCATTCCTGCTCACTCACTCCCGGGCTCAGCTCCAAGGCAGTCATTACCTTTCCTCTGCCTTGCAGCCCAAGTAAGTGAAATAATGGCTGGGATTCCCCGACCATTCACACCGGCGGGATTCTCTGATCCCACAATGGTAGCTCCGGGTTTCCCGGCAGTTTGGGGTGGCTTCAATGGGAATTCCCATCGACAGCCACCAGCAAACAGCGCACTGCCTCCCACCGCTGAGAAACACACTGAGGGGAGGCCAGAGAATCTGGCTCAATATGTATGTAGCTAAACTGATCTCCTACTTACCAGCGCTGCTAACAGTTGCAATATGATGCGCGGTGATGTCTCAATGATGAGAGCTTCAGACTTGTATGTTTAAAAATGAACTGTTTATTGGTAGTCTGTAACTATTTACCATTTCAAGGTATGGTTACCATGATGTGTAGATGTCGGCATTGGACTGGGTGGGCACAGTAATAAGTCTCACAACACCAGGTTAAAGTCCAACAGGTTTAGTTGGAATCATGAGCTTTCAGAGCACTGCTCCTTCATCAGGTGAGTCTCACCTGTTGGACTTTAAGCTGTTGTTGTGAGACTTCTTACTAAGGTATGGTCATGCATTGAGCTGTTCCACATAGGTAGGTTGCTTACTTCCTGAGTTCTGCTTTTAGACTAATCTCAGAGTCTCTTACCATGCGACTCTACACATCATACTGTGGGCAGCACCATTCTCCAGTCCCACATTATCACTTACTCAGCTGGGTCCCTTTACATTACAATGGCCTGAAAGCACATGTCACAACAAAAACCTCAAAAGTTTCCTTACGGTATAAGGCTTGAATCATCAACCCTGATTAAGTTTCATGAACTATTCGTTCCAATTGAATATGGTGTTCATTTTAACTTGTTAGCAACTAAATTAAGAAACTCAATACTTTTGCACATGAGTAGGCTGGAAATGTACTTGAACGAAGCCTCAATCCTGGGAAAGGCAACAGAACTGTCACTAATAAGCAATTAATCAGTCTTTTTATCCTTTTATAATTTTATATTCTAAAATATAAAATGGAGTTCAATCAAAAGTTGCAAAACTTGAGGAAGTTAGATTTTTTAGTTAGACAGAAGGAATTAAGGGTTATGGAACCAAGTGAATAGATGGAATTAAGGTACTGATCAGCCGTGATCATATTGAACAGCAGAATAAACTTGAGAGGCTGAGTGGCCTCCTATTGTATCGATGTAACAGGTTGGTGGGCTGAATGGTCTCCTTCTGTTCCCGTGGGCTTTCCTATGTGGCACAGTGGTTATCACTGCTGCCTCACAGTGCCAGGAACCTGGGTTCGATTCCTAGCATGGGTCACTGTCTGTGCGGAGTCTGCACGTTCTCCCCGTGTCTGCGTGGATTTCCTCCGGGTGCTCCGGTTTCCTCCCACAGTCCGAAAGACGTGCTGGTTAGGTGCATTGGCCATGCTAAATTCTCCCTCAGTGTACCCGAACAGGCGTCGGAGTGTTACAACTAGGGTATTTTCACAGTAACTTCATTACTAGGGTATTTTCACAGTAACTTCATTGCAGTGTTAATGTAAGCCTACTTATGTCACTAATAAATAAACTTTATGTTCCTAGCACATAATCCAAATGGCCAAATAATTTTCATCGAATCATAGAATCCCTAACAATGCAGTGGGAGGCCATTTTGTCCATCGAGTCTGCACCGACTCTCCGCCAAAACATCTTCACCCCTCCCCGCCCCACCTGACCTATCCCCGTAACCCTACGCATTTATCCTGCTTATCCCATTAACCTACACATCTTGGGACACTAAGGGGCAATTTAGCACGGCCATTCCTCCTGGTCTGCACATCTTTGGAGTGTGGGAGGAAACCCGAGCACCCGGACGAAACCCACGCAGACACTGGGAGAACGTGCAGACTCCGCACAGACAGTCAACCGAGGCTGGAATCGAACCCGGGTCCCTGGCGCTGTGAGGCAGCAGTGTGAGCCACCGTGCTGCCCAAAGGTTACCTCTGCATTTTGCTGTGAACTATTAGTTAGGAGGGTGTTCAAAATATCAAGCTGCTTGAGTTTGAAGGTTATAATTGGTTTACTGCAGAACCTTGATCCACACTGGCTGAAGCACCTTTGGAAATGAAGCTGTAAAATAATGGTGTCCTCTTTGTCTAATTTTCCCACAGCTCAGGTAGATGTTGACTTCAGCACCGGGAGCCGTTCTCAAAGCAAACCTGTGTGTTTTTCCTCTGGGAATTAAAAGCTTTCTCCCCCTCATAGCACAACATCTCTCCTGTTATCAGTTGAACAGCAATAAAGCCATCAACTCCACCAACTAGTAAAAACAAGTCAAGGTCAATAGGTACTTGCATTTTCGTTTATCTTTGGGGGCATTTGCTACTGATATTCAATTAGGTAATAAACAGTATGGCTGACAATTGCTCACAATAAACAAGTGATTTGAAAGCTATCACTGAGAAGGAGGCAATTTCCAGGTAATCAAACAATCCTGTTCCAACAATTATAACGTGATGGCATCCATTTATGGAGACAATCAGCTGCCAATCTTTGCCAGCCCAACCCAACAAGCAGACCACTGAGAAAGTCACGGTCCAACTATACTCTGACCACCAGATTTTCAAAGATACCTCGCAATGGAGGATGATAAAATCCTTACAAAGGTTTTAAAACGGTGATTGAATATACAATCCAGCCCACCATAAAGTGGGCAACGCTGTCTTAAAAAGTTTAAAGTTAAAGTTTATTTATTCGTCACTAGTAAGGCTTACATTAACACTGCAATGAAGTTACTGTGAAAATCCCCTAGTCGCCTGTTCGGATACACTGAAGGAGAATTTAGCACGGCCAATGCACCCTAACCAGCACGTCTTTCAAACTGTGGGGAGCACCCAGAGGAAACCCACGCAGACACAGGGAGAACTTGCAAACTCCATTCAGACAGTGACCCAAGCCAGGAATCGAATCCAGGTCCCTGGCGCTGTGAGGCAGCAGTGCTAACCACTGTGCCACCGACTAACCATTTGGCATTTCAATTCTTTTTTTGATTTGGTTTGATTTGTTTATTATTGTCACATGTATTAGCATACAATGAAGAGTATTGTTTCTTGTGCGCTATACAGACAAAGCATACCGTTCATAGAGAAAGAAACGAGAGAGTGCAGAATGTAGTCACAGCCATGGTGTTTTAGAAGCATAGAACGAGAGTAAAAGATAGGATTAGAAGGTATGCTGGGCACAGCTTGCAAGAAGTCACCTCGTTCCGACGCCATCTTGGAAAAAAGAGTGCCTTTGAGTGTCTTTAAGACAGAGATAGATAGATTCTTGATTAATAAGGGGATCATGGGTTATGGGGAAAAGGCAGGAGAATAGGGATGAGAAAAATATCAGCCATGATTGAATGGCGGAGCAGACTCGATGGGCCGAGTGGCCTAATTCTGCTCCTATGTCTTATGGTCTTAAGGTGTAAAAAGAAAAACAATTGAAAAAAGTGCGGCTTTGTTTTGTGGGAGTGGGGTATCTTTGATGACCTCAGTTAATCGCAAGTCAAGTTACCTCGTGTTTAATGGTAATTTGCTGATCAGGGCATTGTATTGGAACAACAACTCAAAAGCACAGTGATAATGTGCTAATATAGCCTCTTGAAGAAATCCCAGGCCAAATGTTGGGTTCTTGCTTCACTGAAATCCTTCATTTCCTGTTACCACTGAATTCAGAGAGGGGAACTGGTATTTTAAAATCTAGAGCTCAGTCGAGTTATCAGATGATATTTTTATAAAATAGGTGACCTGATTGTAGATTCTCAGATTTTAGATTTCTACCATGCTCTCGATTGTAGGCTACAAGCTTAAGAAATATTCAGCATTGCTTTACAAAGTACAACATCCAGGAGAATGAGAGAAACAGAGGAATGAAATAGAAACAATGGTCCTCGTTGGTCAAAGCATGACTGCACAAAGTCTTCATGTAAGACCATAAGATGGGGGAGAAGTAGGCCATTCGGCCCATTGAGTCTGCTCCACCATTTAATAAGATCTGATGTGATAATCCTCAACTCCACTTTCCCACCTTATCCCCATGACCCTCGATTCCCTTACTGATTAAAAATCTGTCTCAGCCTTGAATATACTTAATGACCCTTTACAGCTCTCTGAATCAAAGAAGAATCATAGAATCATAGGGAGAATCCCTACAGTGCAGAAAGAGGCCATTCGGCCCATCGAGCCTGCACCGATAACAATCTCACCCAGGTCCTATCCCCATAACCCCACATATTTACCCTGCTAATCCCCCTGATTAGGGGGCAATTTAGCATGGCCAATCCACCTAACCCGCACATCTCTGCCGTAAAGAATTCCACAGATTCAATGGGAGAATAAATTCCTCCTCATCTCTGTCTTCAATGGGTGTCCTCTTATTCTTCTGAGATTATGCCCTCTGGTCCTCGACTCGCCCACAAGGGGACACAACCTCTCAGCATCTACCCTGTCAAAGCCCCCGAGAACCCTTTCTGTCTTAATAAGCTCACCTCTCATTCTTTGAAACTCCAATGAGTATAGTCCCAATCTACACACAACTTTCCTCATTAGAAAATCCCTCCATACGTGGGGTAAACACAGTGAACTTTCTCTGGACTGCCTCCAATGCCAGGTAATCTTTAGAAGACTATAAAATAAGGCAATAGTTCCCGCTGTCAAAATGTGTCAGAGTGTTGATTTCAGTTGAGGAAGTAGATTCTCCATCGATATCCTATTTGTCAGTCGCAGATCAACCATGGTCTAATTAAATGGCAGAACAGCTTTGAGGTGCTGGATGATGGATCAGCCATGATCCGATTGAATGGCGGAGCAGGCTTGAGGGGCCGAATGGCTTCCTCCTGTTCCTATTTCTTATGGCCTTCTGTTTCTCCCTCCCTAACTGAGAGCCCACCTGATCTTTGACATCTCAGGGGAGGATGGATGAGGACGGGAACAAAATATCCCCATCTCCCTGTAACCTGGTCATTATAAAGCGTGTTGCTAAAATCCATTTTACCTCAAACGGTAGATTTACCGTTTGAGGTAAAAACAGGAGTTCGTGGGAATCAATTTTCCTAATGCAGGACAGCATTGTTTAGTCGATTAGCAGAGAAATACTAATTTTCAGGCCCTCCCTTGCGCTTTAGTGATTAGACTTGGTATTCAGCAGAATTTCGGAAGCTCAATGCCATTATTCACACCTGCAAAATCTCCATAAATGGGCTTTGTGGAAAATTTTCTGGAAAACATAATTTTACAGATGCACAAATGTGTGCTGAATAGGGGGCTAAATATCTCAACGCCAAGGTAGCGCACCATGGAAAATGAATTGTAGCCATAAGCTGAAAATTCAAGAACTCATTTGTGGAATATTCATATTTCACATTTGAGATTTAATACTCTGCATCTCAAATATCTTAACCCCTCACTTGTAAAATTCACACAGCACGGTGGCACAGTGGTTAGCACTGCTGCCTCGCAGCAACAGGGACCCGGTTTCGATTCTGGCCTTGGGTCACTGTCTGTGAGGAGTCTGCATGTTCTCCCCGCGTCTGCGTGGGTTTCCTCCGGGTGCTCCGGTTTTCTCCCACAGTCCGAAAGATATGCGAGTTAGGTTGATTAGCCTTGCTAAATTGACCCTTAGTGTGAGGGGGATTAGCAGGGTAAATACGTGGGGTTACGGGAATAGGGCCTGGGTGGGATTGTGGTTGGTGCAGACTCGATGGGCCGAATGGCCTCCTTCTGTACTGTCGGGTTTCTATGATTCTACATAACTTTATTTAGCAGAACTTTAAATATAAAGCACGGCGCTTACAAATCTACCTTTAATTTTTAAATAATCACGCAAACACCTTATGCATAGTTTGTAATAACACGTTTCATGCAGAACTCCCAAAGCATCATTTGGAGAGGATGCAGATTAGGTGTGCGTGCACAGTTTAGTGGCACACTGCATTACATTTAGACATTTTGAACTGAAATATTTGTATTGCCACCTCATTTACAGCTGTTACCAGGGGATTGGGTAATGATGTACCAAGCACACATTCAACAACAAGCACATACCCTGAGGGAACAAAATGCTGATCGCTGAGGTTGGGGATGTTTCAGAGTTCAAAACTCTGAGGGATAAATTGCCCCATGATCATCTTTGGACATGAATGGGTGCCGCATGCACCAGAGGAGCGACCACCTGAAATTGGTCTCCCAAGCTCATGGCGATCATCCATATGGGGCGGCACAGTGGCACAGTGGTTAGCACTGCTGCCTCACAGCGCCAAGGACCCGGGTTGGATTCCCGGTTTGGGTCACTGTCTGTGCGGAGTCTACACGTTCTCCCTGTGTCTGTATGCATTTCCTCTGGGTGCTCTGGTTTCCTTCCACAGTCTGAAAGACGCACTGGTTAGGGTGCATTGGCCGTGCTAAATTCTCCCTCAGTGTACCCGAACAGGCGCCAGAGTGTGGCGACTCAGGGATTTTCACAGTAACTTCATTGCAGTGTTAATGTAAGCCTACTTGTGACTAATAAATAAATAAACTTTAAAGTGATCTGTCTATCACTGTTCTGTCACATCCCGAGCGCCAGCTGCCCACTCTGGCCCCCTGTAATTAGAGCAAGACTCCTAAGGCAAGTCCTGAGGGAGGGTTAAAGAGCAGCGAGAGAGAGTTGGGCAGGGGGATGCGACGGGAGGGGGGCAGTAACAGTGAATTATAGACGTGTTAAATAGCAGGGGGAGCGTTTTAGCTCCCCCGGCTCCATTTTGTATGGAAATCATTTATTTTCAAAAGCATCCTTTTCTACTGACAGTCTCCAGCAATCTTTAAAGAAAAGTGATGGTTTGACCACACCGAGACCAGGTAAACGGTAAAGTCGCCATTGACCCAAATGACCATAGGCTGCTGTCCCCTTTGTGGGGGAGAGCTGATTGGCGGTGATTTAACCTGAAGGTTACCACACCTGAGGTGAGGGACAAGGTTGAGAAGGCAGGGCCTCACTGAATAACCTCAGCAGATACGGGAATTGAACCCACGCTGTTGACATTGCTCTGCATCACTAACCAGCCATCCAGCCAACTGAGCTAAGCAGGCCCCCAGGCCAGGTAATCCTGAGACCACACCTGATCTACCCAGGGCAAGTGGATCTCCAGAATGGGTCCTACAACATCATAGAAACTTGAGATCATAGAAACCCTATAGTGGAGAAAGAGGCCACCCGGCCCATCGAGTCGGCACCGACCACAATCCCACCCAGGCCCCACCCCCCGCTTTCCCTACATATTTACCCGCTAATCCCTCTAACCTACGCATCTCAGGACACCAAGGGGCAATCTTAGCATGGCCAATCAACCTAACCCGCACATCTTTGGCCTGTGGGAAGAAACCAGAGCACCCGGAGGAAACCCACGCAGACACAAGGAGAATGTGCAAATGCCACACAGACAGTGACCCAAACCAGGAATCGAACCCAGGTCCCTGGCACTGTGAGGCAGCAGTGCTAACCACTGTGCTACCGTGCTGCCCAAAGGACATGCTCAAAGGACCTGGCATCTGCACTGGACAGCCACCAGGGCTCCCTGGATAGTGCCCGAACCAATCTGCAATCAAACCTATTTCCAACATTGCTCAGGAGCAGAAAGGTTGATCTCTGAAATTTGACCATACCCAGAAAACAAGCATAAGCTCCTGGTCCAATTTCAGCAGCTCTGCCTGTCCCCAGTGCCAAAGGTTTCTCTTTTGGGTACAACTCTGATCTTCATCATCTGATTCATGGTTTTGAGCGCAAACTTTCTTTTCTCACACGCAGTTAAGTGTTGACGTCATGAGAACCTGCAGGGGTGATCAGTGTCAGGGGATAAGTAGGGGATAGGATCTGGGTGGGATTGCGGTTGGTGCAAACTCAATGGGCCGAATGGCCTCCTTCTGCACTGTAGGATTCTGTGATTGCTCTGCTGCATCCCCAGTTAAACTGCCCCTTAGTGTCCCAAGATGTGTAGGTTAGGGAGATTAGTGGAATAAATACTTGGGGTTACGGAGAACAGGTCTGGGTGGGATTGCCCCTTAGTGCCAGGGGGATTACATGGGGTTACAAGGATAGGGCGTGGGTGGGATTGTTGTTGGTGCAGACTCGATGGGCTGAATGGCCTCCTTCTGCGCTGTCGGAATCCTACGATTCTATGAAAAATACATTGTGGTCCTATTGACAGAACAGGACCTCAATTTGCACAAAGGGACAAGCCTGGTTTACACCTCTCGTATCTGCATAAACCCTGAGGGTGACTATAGGAAACGACTGGGATGCTAAGTATGGATTTTGCAGTGTTTTATATTGCCCAGGCTGACTCTTTCCTCTGTGGTGCTAAGTAAGCAGAGAGTGGTGGAAATGCAAAACTCTCCCATGGAAAGCAGTAGGAAGCCAATTCAGTTCAAGAACCTAACTCTGAGGTCAGCAGGATTGTTGTTATGCAAGGACAGAGCAAGACATGGGGCTAAGGCAGCTGGATAAAGTGAAGATACAGATCAGCCATGATCTCACTGAATGAATCATAGAATTCTTGCAGCGCAGAAGGGAGAGGCGATGGCCCAGTGATAATATCGCTGGATATTAATCCAGAAACGCAGCTAATGTTCTGGGGACCCGGGTTTGAATCCCGCCACGGCAGATGGTGGAATTGGAATTCAATATCTGGAATTAAGAATCTACTGATGACCATGAAACCATTGTCGATTGTCGGAAAAACCCATCTGGTTCACTACTGTCCTTTAGGGAAGGAAATCTGCCGTCCTTACCCGGCCTGGCCTACATGTGACTCCAGAGCCACAGCCATGTGGTTGACTCTCAACTGCCCTCCATGGGCAACTAGGGATGGGCAATAAATGCTGGCCAGCCAGCGACGCCCATGTGCCATGAATGAATAATTTTTAAAAAGAGGCTGTTTGGCCCATCATGTCTGCAATGATTCTCCAATAGATTATCCCCGTACATACCCATACATTTCTCATGGCTAATCCACCTAACCTACACATCTTTGGACCCTAAGGGACAATTTAGCATTGGTCAATCAACCTAACCCAACCTAAGTGTTGGAGCACCCAGAGGAAACCCACGCAGACATGGGGAGAACATGCAAACTGCACACAGACAGTCACCCGAAGCCAGAATTGAACCAGGATCCCTGGCGCTGTGAGGCAGCAGCGCTAACCATAATGCCATGTGAATGGTGGTACAGGCTTGATGGACTGAATGGACTAATCCTGTTCCTGTATCCTTTGATACTGCACATGTACAACAAGGGTTAATAGACACAGTGTGCACAATGGTACAGGAGTAGATAAGGGTTTCCCTCTCGGTAGTGAAAGAGATGATAAGGCCACAAAGCAAAGGTTTATCAGAAGGTACCACAAGCACCGCGATTCACTGTTAACCTCTTGTTATGTAGCCAGCTCCACCAAATGTTTTGTGAAAGCGGCGATGGTAGGGGTCGGCTGCATGGTGAAAGCTGTGTCTCCCCTCAGAGCTGGTCATATTGAGCTGAAACAATCCTGTGACAATAACAGCACTAAAGGTCAATCAAAGACAGGCTAAAGCATCCGCAGCCTGGATGACCTTCTAAGCTTGTGACAAATTGCCATCAGTCGATGGCTGCTAATGACAACTGCACTCACGGTGATCAATTGTTTTATTTAAAGAGAGGCCGAAAGCATGCTCACAGGTCAGCCTGTTTCACCTCTGGACTAGCTCAATGGAAAAAGCGGATTTTCCTCCATTTGCTGAGAGCACTAAATCATCAGCAAGGTCTTTCTCTTCCTCATTCTACAAACACACCCCCCCCCCCACACACACACATAGCCCCCCCCCACACACACACACATACCCCCCCCCCACACACACACATACCCCCCCCACACACACACACATAGCCCCCCCACACCCCCCCCACACACACACACACCCCTACACACACACACCCCCCCCAACACACACATACCCCCCCCACACACACCCCCCCACACACTCCCCCCTCCACACACACACACACCCCTCCACAAACACATACCCCCCTCCACACACACACACACCCCTACACACACACACCCCTCCACACCCCCCCCCACACACACTCACCCCTCCACAAACACACACCCCTCCACACCCCTACACACACACACCCCCACACACCCCTCCACACACACACACACACACACACCCACACACACTCACCCCTCCACCCCCCCCCCCATACACACATACCCCCCCCCCACACACACACCCCCACACACACATACCCCCCCCACACACCCCCCCCACACACACATACCCCCCCCCCACACACACACCCCCCACACACACTCACCCCACACACACACACACCCTTCCACACCACCCCCCACACACATACCCACACACACACCCCTCCACACACACACTCACCCCTCCACACACACACTCACCCCTCCACACCCCCCACACACACTCACCCCTCCACACCCCCCCCACACACACTCACCCCTCCACAACCCCCCCCCCACACACTCACCCCTCCACAACCCCCCCCACACACACTCACCCCTCCACATCCCCCCCACACACACACACACCCCCACACACACACACCCCCCACACTCACACATACCCCCCCTCCACACCCCCCCACACACACTCACCCCTCCACACCCCCCCCCCACACACACACACACCCCTCCACACGCACACACACACACACCCCTCACACACACACACTCCCCCCTCCACACACACACACACACACCCCTCCCACACACACACACACCCCTCACACACACACACACACACTCCCCCCTCCACACACACACACACCCCTCACACACACACACACCTCACACACACACACACACACACACCCCTCCACTCACACACACACACACCCCTCACACACACACACTCCCCCCTCCACACACACACACACACACACCCCTCCACTCACACACACCCCTCACACACACACACTCCCCCCTCCACACACACACACCCCTCCACACACACACACACACACACACACCCCTCACACACACACACTCCCCCCTCCACACACACACCCCTCCACACACACACACACCCCTCACACACACACACTCCCCCCTCCACACACACACACACCCCTCCACTCACACACACACACACACCCCTCACACACACACACACACTCCCCCCTCCACACACACACACCCCTCCACACACACACACTCACACTCCCCCCTCCACACACACACACACTCCCCCCTCCACACACACACACACACCCCTCCACACACACACACATACACTCACTCACACACACACACACTCTCCACACACACACACTCACTCACACACACACTCACTCACACACACACTCACTCACACACACACTCACTCACTCACACACACACTCACTCACTCACTCACACTCACTCACACACACACTCACTCACACACTCACTCACACACTCACACACACACTCACACACACACTCACACACTCACACACTACACACACACACACACACACACACACACACACACACTCACACACACACTCACACACACACTCACACACACACTCACACACACACTCACACACACACTCACACACACACTCACACACACACTCACACACACACTCACACACACACTCACACACACACTCACACACACACTCACACACACACTCACACACACACTCACACACACACACACACACTCACACACACACTCACACACACACTCACACACACACACTCACACACACACACAACCCCTCCATACACACACACACAAACACACACCCTCCACACACACACACCCCTCGACACAAACACACACACACACCCCTCAATACACACACAGACACACACACACCCACACCCCTCCATACAGACACACATATACACCCCCCTACACACACACACACACATACACACATCCCCCTCCACACACACACACATACACACCCTCCCCCTCCACATACACACACCCCTCCATACACACACACACACCAACACACCACCCCACGCACACACACCCCTCTCCATACACACACACACACTCTCTCTCTCTCTCTCACACACATCACTGCAGGCTCCTGCAGCCTCTCAGAAACACACAGTTTTTTGGATATATACGGTGAAGCGGGGAATAATCCGTCCCCGCTGATATCACAGCATTACAGTATACAGCTTCAAACTGGTGAAAGAGTGCCAAGCACACGGATGGTTGCCCATCAATAGTCTTGTCGACACAATGATTTCTGTGATGTTTAAGTGGCATCTTTTGTCAGTCCTGTGTCTCTATTCGAACCCTTCAGGATCACGGCCACAGGGATTTGCCTTTATCAGATACCTGCCTCTGCTCACCGGGAACCCACTTTCTTCCATTACTTTCCGCCCACAGCCACGTACAATAAAGCTCCGGAATGTTTCATCCTGTGATTATCGAATGAGGCAAGGCCGCACTCAGCACTGTGGGATGTCACTGCAACATCGTTCCAGTGCACAAGCAGGCCAGCCGGGGAACACCAGCCCCATTCAGGCTGCCCTACCTTTCCTGGTTGGTTCCCTCCCTCCCTAACTCCCTCTCTCTCTCCCTCCCTCCCTACCTCTCTTCCTCCCTCCCTCCCAACCTCTTTCTCTTTCTCTCTCTCCCCTCCCTCTCTTCCCCACCTCTCTCCCTCCCTCGCTCTCTTCCTCCCTCCCTCCCCACCTCTTTCCCTCTCTCCCACCTCTCTCCCTCTCTTCCTCCCCCCTGCCCACCTCTTTCCCTCCCTCCCTTCCACCCTTCTTCCTCCTCTCCCTCCCTCCCTCTCTCCCTCCACCCCTCTCTCCACCCCTCTCTCCCTTCCCTCCCTCCCTCCTCCCCATCCCCCCCCTCCCTCCTCCCCATCCCCCCCTCCCTCCTCCCCATCCCCACCCTCCTCCCCCCCATCCCCCCCTCCTCCCCATCCCCAACCTCCCTCCTCCCCATCCCCTCCCTCCCTCCTCCCCATCCCCACCCTCCCTCCCTCCTCCCCATCCCCACCCTCCCTCCCTCCTCCCCATCCCCACCCTCCCTCCCTCCTCCCCATCCCCACCCTCCCTCCTCCCCATCCCCACCCTTCTTCCTTCCTTCCCTCCCTCCCTACAAGACTCCCCCTCCCTCCTTTACCCTCCCCACCCCCTTCCTCCTCCTTCCCTCCCTCCCTCCCTCTCCCTCTCCCCTCCCACCTTTCCCCATCCCCCGAGTCTGTTGTATCTTCCTGTACGTTTTAATACTTGGGTGTTAGGTTGTCTGTCAGATGTCACTCTGTGTGTCTGTGTGACAGAGAGGCTGAGCAGGGGTCGGAGAGAGTGTCTGTGTATAATCCCCTCCTTCCTCACCTCTTTTCAAATCGGCCACAGGGAAAGTGCTCCAGGTTTGGCTTCTGACAAAATGGAAGTGGGTCAATGGCCAATTTAATTCAGACAGGTGTGTCCTGGTCAGTTACTTGTGCACTGAACCCAGGCTGCTGTTTCAGCTCTCTTTAGCTGAAGCATATTCACAATATTAATCCTAAACTGGCAAACAGAGCAGTCAAACCATTCATGCTGTCCTCCTGCCCCAGCTGACCCAATAAATACAGGAGAGTGAGGAAAAAATCCAACTGGGAAATATGAAAAAATTCCTTCACTAAGAGTGGGCAGAACCTGCAACTCACTGTCACCTTCATAGACCTTCAGGAGAAAACCAAATAAGATATAGGAGCAGAATTAGGCCAATCGGCCCATCGAGTCTGCTCCACCATTCTATCATGACTGATATGATTCTCATCCCATTCTCCTGCCTTCTCCCCGTAACTCTTGATCCCCTTATTGATCAAGAACCTATCTAACTCTGTCTTAAAGACACTCAATGACCCGGCCTCCACAGACATCTGTAGCAATGAGTTCCACAAATTCACCACCCTCTGGCTGAAGAAATTCCTCCTCATCTCAGTTTTAAACAAGCATCCCTTCACTCTGAGGTTGTGCCATCGAGTTCTAGTCTCTCCCACTAGTGGAAACATCCTCTCCACGCCCACTCTATCTAGGCCTCTCAGTATCCTGTAAGTTTCAATTAGATCCCCCCTCATCCATTGAGTACAGACCCAGACTCCTCAACTGCTCCTCATATGACAAACCCTTCATTCCTGGGATCATTCTTGTGAACCTCCTCTGGACTCCCTCCAAGGTCAGCACATCCTTCCTTCGGTATGGGGCCCAAAGCTGTTCACAATATTCCAAATGGGGTCTGACCAGAGCCTTATACAGCCTCAGCAGCACATCCCTGCTCTTGCAATGTTGTCCTCTAGAAATGAACGCTAACACTGAATTTGCCTTCCTAACTGCCAACTGAACATGAGAGGATTTGTGAAGGGAGGGTGTTCTGGTTGACAAATGTAATCAAATTCTTTGGAAGGTAACCGGGAGTGTTGATGAGGGTAAAGCCTTTGACGTGGTCTGCATGGACTTTAGCAAAGCTTTTGATAAGGTCCCTGATGGCAGACTGGTCAAGAAAGGAAGGGCCCGTGGGATCCAAGGCACACTGGCACATTGGATCCAAAACTGCCTGAGAGGCAGGATAAGGAGATGCCGGCGTTGGACTGAGGTAAGCAAAGTAAGAAGTCTCGCAACACCAGGTTAAAGTTCAACCGGTTTATTTGGTAGCACAAGGAACAGCGCTCTGAAAGCCTGTGGCTTGTGCTACCAAATAAACCTGTTGGACTTTAACCTGCTGTTGTGAGACTTCTTACTTTGAGAGGCAGGAAGGAGAGGGTGATGCTCGAGGGATGTTTCTGTGACTGGAAGTCTGTTTCCAGGGGGGTTCCGCAGGGCTCGGCGTTGAGGTCCTTGCTCTTTGTGATGTTCATTCATGATCTGGACTTAAAATGTAGGGGGGTGTGGCCAAGAAGTGTGCGGGTGACACGGAAATTGGTTGGTTGGTAAATAGTGAGGAGGATATCAGTGGACTGGTCAGGTGAGCAAAGCAGTGGCAAATGGAATTCAATCCAGAAAAGTATGAAGTAATGCACTTGGAGAGGGGCTAACTAGGCAAGGGATTACACTAGGAATGGTAGGACTCTGGAGAGTACTGAAGATCAGAGAGACCTTGGAATGTATATCCACAGATCCCTGAAAGTAGCGGCCAAGTAGATAAGGTGGTTAAGAAGGCTTATGGGGTTCTTGCCTTTATTAGCCAAGGCTTCGAATACAAGAGCAGGGGAGTCCATGCTGGAACTATATAAAACACTGGTTTGGTCACAACTGGAGTATTGTGTGCTGTTCTGGTCACCACATTATATGGAGAATGTGATTGCACTGGAGAGGGTGCCGAGGAGGTTTACCAGGATGCTGCCTGGGCTGGAAGGACTGAGCTATGAGGAAAGATTGAATAGGCTAGGGCTGTTTTCATTGAAAGTGAAGTTTGAGAAGGGATCTGATGGAGGTGTAAAAGATTATGTGTACAGATAAGGTGGATGGGAAGGCACTTTTTTCCATTAGTAGAGGGGTCAATAACCAGGGGGCAGAGATTTAAGGTAAGGGGTAGAAGGCTAAGAGAGGAGTTGAGGAGAAACCTTCTCCCTCAGAGGGTGGTGGGAGTCTGGAACTCTCTGCCTATCAGGGTGATTAAGTCAGAAACTCTCAGAACATTTAAGAAGTATTTAGATATTCACTTGCGCGGCCGTAACCTCCAGGCCATGGGCCAAGCACTGGAAAATGGGATTAGTGTAGTCAGATCTTTGTTAACCAGTGTGGACACGATGGGCCAAATGGCCTCCTTCTGTGCTGCAAATGTCTTTGGGCAACACAGTGGCACAGTAGCTAGCACTGCTGCCTCGCAGCACCAGGAACCAGGGTTCAATTCCGGCCTCGGGTCACTCTGTGTGGAGTTTGCACATCCCCCCACTGTGTCTGTGTGGGTTTCCTCCAGGTGATCTGGTTTCCTCCCGCAGTCCAAAGATGTGCGGGTTGGGTGGATTGGCCGTGCTAAATTGCACCTTAGTGTCAGGGGGACTAGTTAGGGTAAATGTATGGGGTCATGGGGATAGGGCCTGGGTGGGATTGTGGTCAGTACAGACTTGATGGGCCGAATGGCCTCCTTCTGCACTGGAGGATTCTATGAAAAGGAAATAGAAAGATACACTGAAAGGCTGAGATGAAAGACAGATGGAATAGAGGAGAGTCATGTGGAGTATAAAGACCAGCCCAGCCTAGTGGGGCCGAATGGCCTGTTTCTGTGCTGTATGTTCCATTTAATTCCATGAGAATTTTTTTGTTGCTGAACTTGACAATATGGAAAAGTACTTTCACCTTGTGGTTGCATTTTGCTTCAGATTGCAAGTACCTAATTGATGAAAATAGATATTTTATAAGTATTACACACAGGCAAATTGTCGGTGCTTCTTGCTTTGATAAGGTTTAACATGGTGAAAACTGTGACACCAGTTTCAGATTTCTCCCTGAAAATCCATTGCTCGTTTTGCAAATTAAAAGTCCTTGCTGGTCTGATTGGAGCTGCTCACATGTTCTGTGTAAAGGGGAGGAAAGGCAGAGTGGGCCTGGGTGACCCTTTAGCCAAGTGATAATTGGAAGAATGTGAAAAATGAAGTGTCAGATTGGTCGATAAGGAGCAAAGGTCAAGGGGAGCTTCAGCCTAAACTTGGTACGAAATTTGCTCATTAAGACACCCAATCATCGTCTTCTCTCCCACCTATCCTATTAGTCATGAGCTATCTGAATGTTTCTGCGCTGCTCCTTGTGCTCTGATTACTTTCTTCATGTAAAAAGCAAGCTGCTATCTCCAGTAAATCGTTGCTCACTCACCTGGAACGCAATATGGACCCTTTTCCTCATCCTGATCTGTCTGTTGCTTCCCAGGGCCTCAAATAACCTTAATGTTCCCTTCAATAATAAATGGAGTTGCTTTTTGCCTCTGGTTTACCGCACACAGCCCAACCCCCACCCCTTCCGCTTCACACAAACACACACAACCACACCCCTCACACGCACATCACACACACACACACACACACACACACCCCCCTCACACACATACACACACACCCCTCGCACACACACACCCTCACACACACCCACACACACACACACACACACACACCTCCCCACGCACACCCCTCCCACACATATACTCCCACACATATACCCCCACACACACACACCCCTGCCCCACACACACATGCACACACACACCCCATACACACACCCCTCCCACACACATACACACACAGTCACCCAACCACACACCCCCACTCCCATACACAATGTCACCTCACTCACAGACACACACTCACACATAACACATACACACATTCACATTCACACTGTGCACGCACACACTGCACACACACTCACAATGCACACACACACTGCACACACATACACAACACACACACACTCACTGCACACAAACAGTCAGTGCACATACTCACACTGTACATACACAGTATACACACACACACACACACACACACAGAGTGCACACACACAATCACAATGGACACACTCATTGCACACACACTCTCGTTGCACGCACTCACACACATTGCACACTCACACTCCAGTTGCAACAAGACCTGGACAATATCCCGGTTTAGGTTGAATTATGTTATTAGTAACAGACTAATACCAGACAGTGACCAACTAGAGAGGATCTAAACATGACCAATAGACAACTAGCAACATTACCATCACTGAATCCCTGAATCCCGTACCATCAACATCCTGGGGGTTACCATTGACCAGAAACTGGACTAGCCATATAAACACAGTGGCTACCAGAGCAGGTCAGAGGCTGGGAATCCTGCAATGAGTAACTCACCTCCTGACTCCCAAAAGCCTGTCCACTATCAACAAGGCACAAGTCAGGAGTGTGATGGAATACTCCCCACTCGCCTGGATGGGTGCAGCTCCAACAACATTCAAGAAGCTCGACACCATCCAATGCAAAGCAGTCCCGCTTGATTGGCACCCCGTACCCAAACATTCACTGCCTCCACCAGCAATGCACATTAGCAGTGGTGTGTACCATCCACAAGATGCACTGCAGGAACCCAAAAGCTTCTGAGCCTGAACCTTCTAAAGCCATGACCTCACCACCTGGACAGGCTGGGGAAGCAGGTACCTGGGAACATCACCACCTGCAAGTTCCCCTCCAAGTCACTCACCAGCCTGACTTGGAAATATATTGACCATTCCTTCACTGTCGCTGGGTCAAAATCCTGGAACTCTCTCCCTAACAGCACTATGGATGTACCTACACTACATGGCCTGCAGCGGCTCAAGAGGCAGCTCACCACCACCTTGTCAAGGACAATTCGGGGTGTACAATATCTGCTGGTCTAACCAGCGACGCCCACATCCCATGAATAAAAAAATTGACAATGACAATGCTCTGAAACCATTATTTTTAAAAAAGTCAGATTTTTATACCTCCCAAACAGGGTTTATTTGTAGAAACATTTAACTATCAGAGAAAGCAAACTATTAGGTTTAAGCAGTTTCTTCAAAGTTCAGTAGCACAAAAACAGATTTGAAAAGTAATGACTGAAAGACATTAATCCTATAATACAGACTAAGCTCACTCAAGCAGGACATGAACAACCCACATCATCACACTTCACTAATAGTGAACTATTTGTGTATGTATATGTGTGTCTGTGTATGTGCCTGTCTGCATGTGTCTGCCTGTGTGTGTGTGTCTGCCTGTGTGTGTGTGTCTGTCTGTGTGTGGTCTTTCTGCATGTGTCTCTATGTGTATCTGTATGTGTGGGTGTGTGTCTGTGTGTGTTTGTATCTGTGTCTGTACATGTGTGTGTGCGTGTTTGCATGTGTGTTTGCATGTGAGTGTGAGATTGTGTGTGTATGTTTGTGTGTTTGTGTTTGGGTGTATGTGTGTGTGTGGTTGCGTGTGAGTGTGTGTATGTGAGTGTCTATGTGTGTCTGTACATGTGTGTGTGTCTGTGGGTGAGTGTATGTAAGTGTCTATGTTTGCGTGTGTGTGTGTTATACAGGTCTCAATACAGTCTGGGTGCAGTAAAGCTCATATCTAACTGACAGTTAACAATGAAACAGTTACCATATTGTGAAGTGCTAGAATCTGTCACAATGGTGTGATATTGTATATTCCATTTTCATCAAAATCCATATCAAACCTACACAATTTCCAGCCTTGCTCCATCCACACTAGGTAAGGGTATCAATTTAAACTGCACAGACAGAAACTGACCAAGAAGCCGCTGATTTGATTCTTATTGTGTGATATTATCTGTTCTCAGTGGGGATAATGGTGTGAACAGTAAACCGGGCTTCGAGTTATCCTCCACACGTCTAAGGGAAGAGCTCAGTCATCTTCATTGCCATGTAACAGCCTTTGCCTGTCCCAGGGTCAAATTCCCACTCCATTCCCTCAATCCTACCCCCCCCCACTCACCCTCCATTCACCCCCCCTGCTCTCACTCGCCTCCACCCCCCCACTCACCCTCCATTCACCCCTCCCTGCTCTCACTCTCCTCCACCCCCTTCACTCTCCCCCCATTCACCACCCTCCTCTCACTCCCCCTCCCCTTCACACAGTCCCCCTCCACCCCGCCACTCACTCCCCCTCCCCGCCACTCACTCCCCCACCCCTCCACTCACTCCCCCACCCCTCCACTCACTCCCCCACCCCTCCACTCACTCCCCCACCCCTCCACTCACTCCCCCACCCCTCCACTCACTCCCCCACCCCTCCACTCACTCCCCCACCCCTCCACTCACTCCCCCACCCCTCCACTCACTCCCCCACCCCTCCACTCACTCCCCCACCCCTCCACTCACTCCCCCACCCCTCCACTCACTCCCCCACCCCTCCACTCACTCCCCCACCCCTCCACTCACTCCCCCACCTCTCCACTCACTCCCCTCTCCACTCACTCCCCCTCCACTCACTCCCCCTCCACTCACTCCCCCTCCACTCACTCCCCCTCCGCCCCCTCCCCTCCACTTCCCGTCCCCTTTACTCCTCCTCTTCTCCACTCTCCATCACATTCACTCCCTCCTCCACTCATTTCCCCTCCATTCCCTCTATTCCATACTCCCCCCTCCCCCATTCTCCCTCCCCTCCCTCTCCTCTCCTCTTTCACTCCTCCCCTCCCCTCCTATCATCCTCCCCTCTAACTCCCCCTCCACTGAAAAGGAGAGGAAATAGGCACATCATTAGCACACGACCTTTCGAGTTTATGCCTCTGGCATTAGTACCTCAGGGTCCATTCGGTTTTTCTCAAAGCCTTTGTCAAACTGCAGAGTAATGGTTTTGTCTCTTACCTGGTTCACTGCTGTTGTCCCCACTGTGTGACGTGTGACCCCCGCTGGAAGGTCCGGGCGTGCCCCCTGAGCGTGTTGACGCTGTGTCATCATGATCTCTATTCCATGTCTGGAGGAGGGAATGGCACAGATCAGGAACGCTGACAGCAATTTCACCACATCAACCTTATCACAGGCACAGAGTCCGGGCAGAAAGTCTCCCAAATCCTGGCCCAGGGCACCAACACGGAGCATTGTACCCATCACTCAGGCTCTGTGAAGGTACCCGGAGGAGTGCTGGATATCAGGCGGGGCTCTGGCTTTGGCAGTGAGTACAGCTTTGTTCACCCAAGGCATGAGGTAATATCAAAGGGCATCCTGGTTATATGGGTCCCAGGTACAGCTTTGGATCAAATCTCCCACCTATCCTCTCAGGAAAAGATACAGGACGGCTGTCAGAGGATGGAAATCAAAAAGAAAATAACCATCATCTCTCGAAAAAGACATTTGTTTGTTAATGGAATATTATTTTTTATCTCTTCATGCCAAGGTCTGTCTTTACCTGTCCCATTTATGCTCTCACTCACACACTCCACGCGCCTTTGATTATTTAACCATAGCACTCCTGCCTCACTGCGCCAGGGACCCGGGTTCGATTCCCGGCTTGGGTCACTGTCTGTGTGGAGTTTGCACATTCTCCCCGTGTCTGCGTGGGTTTCCTCCGGGTGCTCCGGTTTCCTCCCACACTCCAAAGATGCGCAGGTTAGGTGGATTGGCCGTGCTAAATTGCCCCTTAGTGTCAGGGGGACTATTCAGGATAAATACGTGGGGGGACAGGGATTGGGCTCAGGTGGGATTATTATTGTGCAGGCTCGATGGGCTGAATAGCTTCCTTCTGCACTGTAGAAATTCTATGATTCTATGATCACGATTGACCAAGCCTCTGATCTTTTTTTTTATTCATTCGTGGGACATGGGCGTCGCTGGCTGACCAGCTTTTATTTATGTGGAGCTGCCGGCGTTGGACTGGGGTAAACACAGTAAGAGTTTTAACAACACCAGGTTAAAGTCCAACAGGTTTATTTGGAAGCAGATGCCACTAGCTTTTGGAGCGCTGCTCCTTCGTCAGATGGAGTGGAAATCTGCCTTGCCTTGAATCAGATTTCCACTCCATCTGACGAAGGAGCAGCGCTCCAAAAGCTAATGGCATTTGCTACCAAATAAACCTGTTGAACTTTAACCTGGTGTTGTTAAAACTCCTACAGCTTTTATTGCCCATCCCTAGTTGCCCTTGAAGGACAGTTGAGAGTCAACCACATTGCTGTGGCTCTGGAGTCACATGTAGGCCAGACCGGGTAAGGACGGCAGATTTCCTTCCCTAAAGGACATTAGTGAACCAGATGGGTTTTCCAACAATCGACAATGGTTTCATGGTCATCAGTAGATTCTTAATTCCAGATATTTTTTAATGAATTCAAATTCCAACATCAGCCGTGGCAGGATTCGAACCCGGGTCCCCAGAACGTTAGCTGAGTTTCTGGATTATTAGTCTGGCGATTAAATCACTGGGCCATCACCTCCCCCTAACATATCATATTTCCAATATCCATCACATTTCCCAATTTCTCCATGTTCATTTTCTCTGATGACAGCTCAGTGAGGCACCATGGGGTGTTTTTCCATATCAAAGGCACTATGGAATTCAACTTGCCATTGTTATATTGTAAACTCAAGCACATATCTCCCACCCTACACCACTGCCCAGATACTGCCACAAACTCAAACTCCACCCTTCATGTAACCTCATCACTGAGGACCGACGCACCAACTCATTCAGTGCTGCAGAAGTGATATCCCATCACCACGGTCCCACTTTTTTTGAGACAGAGATGAGGGGCGGGATCTTCTGGGTGCGCTCACCCCAAAACCGGAAAATCCCACCAAACATCAATGGACCTTTGCATGGTCCGACCACCCCCCGCACCTCCCCCCACCACCACCACCCCGCACGCTACGATTCCCGTGACAGGTGGGGCAGGAAAACTCCCCCCAAGAATTCTCTTTTCCCTCTGAGAGTTGTTAGTCTGTGGAATTCTCTCCCAGAGAAAGCAGGGGAGGCCGCGTCACTGAATTTACTCCGGACTGAGTCGGATAGATTTTTAGACAGTCGGCGTTGTGGGGGAACATAGAACATTACAGCACAGTACAGGCCCTTCGGCCCTCGATGTTGTGCCGAGCTTAGTCCGAAACGAAGATCAAGCTATCCCATTCCCTATCATTCTGGTGTGCTCCATGTGCCTATCCAATAACCGCTTGAAAGTTCCTAAAGTGTCCGACTCCACTATCACAGCAGGCAGTCCATTCCGCACCCCAACCACTCTCTGAATAAAGAACCTACCTCGGACATCCCTCCTATATCTCCCACCATGAACCTTATAGTTATGCCCCCTAGTAACAGCTACATCCACCCGAGGAAATAGTCTCTGAACGTCCACTCTATCTATCCCCCTCATCATCTTATAAACCTCCATTAAGTCACCTCTCATCCTCCTCCGCTGTAAAGAGAAAAGCCCTAGCTCCCTCAACCTTTCCTCATGAGACCTATCCTCCAAACCAGGCAGCATCCTGGTTAATCTCCTCTGCACTCTCTCCAATGCTTCCACATCCTTCTTATAGTGAGGTGACCAGAACTGCACACAATATTCCAAATGTGGTCTCACCAAGGTCCTGTACAGTTGCAGCATAACCCCACGGCTCTTAAACTCCAACCCCGTTAATAAAAGCTAACACACTATAGGCCTTCTTCACAGCTCTATCCACTTGAGTGGCAACCTTCAGAGATCTGTGGATATGGACCCCAAGATCTCGCTGTTCCTCCACATTCCTCAGAACCCTGCCGTTGACCCTGTAATCTGCATTCAAATTTGTCCTCCCAAAATGGGACAGACAGGGAGATGGAGTTGAGATCACAACCAGACCAACCATGATCTTATTGGATGGCAGAGCAAGCGTGAGGGGCTGGACGGCCTACTTCCACTCCTAAGTCCTACTTTCCTCACCATTACTATCCAACAATTACACAAAACGCAAAAAAACACGCACTCTTTAAGAATTAGAAATGACTCAGAAACATCGAAACTAGAAGCAGGAGTAGACCATTTGGCTCTTCGAGCCTGATCATCGAATTCAATATCCTGCTCCCCCCTTCCCCCCATATCCCTTGATCCCTTTAGCCCCAAGAGCGATATCTAATTTCTTCTTGAAATCACGCAACGTTTTGGCCTCGACTACTTTCTGTGGGAGTGAATTCCACACATTCACCACCCTCTGGGTGAAGAAATTTCTCCTCAGCTCAGTTCTAAAATGTTTACCCCTTATCCTCAAACTATGACCCCTAGTTCTGGACTCCCCTGCCACTGGGAACATTCTTTCTGAATCTACCCTGTCCAACCCTGTTAGAATTTTATAAGTTTCTATGAAATCCCCTCTCACTCTTCTAAACTCCAGTGAATATAATCCTAACGACTTAGTCTGACTAACAGGGAACAACAATTAAGAGAATTATTAGACTCTTTCTTTATATTCCCATTACCGATACGCATTTTCAAACTAATTCTGTACTTAATCAGCAATTTGACCTTGATGAAGACAGAGAGGACTACAGATGAAAGGGGCATCTTTTTATTTATTTGTTTCACAAGGCCTGTTGCTTTCACAGCCAACATTTATTGCCCATCTGTATGTAGCTGAGCAACTCCTCGGCTAGTTCAGAGGGCAGTTAAGAGTCAAGCAGATGCTACAGATCAGTGGGCACAGTAAGAAGACTCACAACACCAGGTTAAAGTCCAACGGGTTTATTTGGAATCACGAGCTTTCGGAGCACTGCTCCTTCATCAGGTGATGAAGGATGATAGAGCAGCGCTCCGAAAGCTCGTGATTCCAAATAAACCCATTGGACTTTAACCCGGTGTTGTAAGACTTCTTACTGTGCCCACCCCAGTCAAACGCCAGCATCTCCAGAATATAGATCAGTGGTCAGAGGTAGGCCAAACGGCTAAGGACAGAGATTTCCTTCCTTAAAGGAACCTGATGGATTTTTAATGACAATCCAATCGCTTTGTGGGTCACGATTACTAACACGAGCTTTTTTATATTCTGTCAACCTGTTGGGATTTTAACTTATAACTTAGTAAAAATAACTCCGATGTAACAGTCAAGATACAAATAAGATGTTTTAATAAACAGTTAAATGGGTCAGTAAATTAATGATGTGGAGATGTCGGCGTTGGACTGGGGTAAGCACAGTAAGAAGTCTCATAACACCAGGTTAAAGTCCAACAGGTTTATTTGGTAGCAAATACCATAAGCTTTCGGAGCACAGCTCCTTCGTCAGATGGAGTGGTTATCTGTTCTCAAACAGTGCAAACAGACACAGAAATTGTCAGTAAATTAACACATTGGTCTTTTTGTTTTAGTAATTCCTCTCACCAGCGCCCCTCTCACTGAACTTTAATTCCCCCGCCAACCCTAACCCCTGATTCTGGGATTCACTCGGATCACAAACTATGATCCGCATGGAGATCTGTTATGCACATTCACCGAGGCTAACTTTGAACTGGCTACTGGGAGATGTGTAGGAGTAGTGTTGGTGCACTTGTTCACCAGTTTTCCTGTGGGGAAGTGGTTTGTCATCGTTTGCGACAACTCCCAGACGCGCCGGCTGAGACTAGGTTCTTGCTGCGTTGGAGCATGCTATTATTTTTCTCTTAACCCCGCTTACCCAGGAAAAATAATAAAGCACGCTTTTCCTTAGCAGCAGATTACTTCTTTGCCTAGGAGGCAACAGTTGATCTTTTAGCTTTTTTCAATAATGAATGCTAACAGTCGTTAACTAATTACATTCACAAGTTGATGTTTTACACGGTAGCACGTACTGAAATTGCAAGGCCTTTAACATTTGAGCAGATATGTATGTAGTCCAACCACTATGACAGTAATGTTTAACCCATTAACTAGTCCAGTGATTTACTGCAAGTGGTTTTGGTCCTGTGGGTACTTTATGCTGGAGTGCTGTTTAAATGACATTCAAAGCTACATATAGGTTAATAGTATTCAGAGTGAATTTGTTCAATTTAGATACTTAAGTGGTGATAGAGTGCCACATTGCAGATGTGTGGTTGTCCTACCAGCAGTGGCAGTTTCCAGTGCGAGGCCTTTTCAAACATGCTTTCTTGGGTAGGCGGGCACTTATATCTCTGATGGACTGCAAATACAGAGGTTTCAACAAGAACTAAAGGAACTCAGGGGAGAAGGCTGAACAGATCTACCATTTGAGTGACCCTTTTCCTGGAACCCCTACTTAAATATCAAAGCTCCTCTTTGTGTGAAATGACTGAGAACTGATTCTAAAATGTGTTCGTCCAGTTGGACGGTTAGTCTTATTGACCATGGCAGCTCACTTGCTACCTTCCCCGTGGGTTGGAGCAGGTGAGTCAATAACTTGCCATCAAAGCAGCAGGGCCAGATTGCCGTCTTAACCCACAGCCTGTGCCTGGGTGAGAGGCCGCTATGATTCCCCGGCCTGAGCCTAGCTGCCAGCAAGAGGAGCCGGGAGCCGGAGCCTGGGGAGACCCAGACAGGCATCATTCCTTCGCTTGGCTCCCCGAGAACACAGATGGAGCAGGAGCAGTCGTCCGCCTCTGACAGCGAGACCCTGGGGCTTGCCTGTCCTGGGCTTTCCACTTATGCCTGCCCTCGCCATGATGGCTTCCAGATCACCCTATCCTCCTCCCCCTTGACTCAGCCACTTAGCAGAGTGCCAGGGACAGTCAGTTCACAGACGCCCACCTGCCTGGGGTCAATCTGTTCTCCCCACCAGGCTCAGATGGAAGGTTGACTGGACCAAGGAAGGTGAAATCTCCCAGGCTCCCAGGCGCAGAGGTCTGGACACTTTCTGCCCAGGGTCCAAATCCAACTGATAAAGCCTGCACTTCTCAGTTAGAACTCGCAGCACTCGGAGCAAAGCCATTGCTGGCTTTGTGACCTGAAGGTTTATGGATAAACCTTTGTTCGTTTTGTATGTTACCAAACCAGCTATCTGGCAGAAAAGATCCATCGTTTCTCACACAAATTCAACATCAAAGCCCTCGCTCGTGGCTGGGATTCTCCAGTGCCGCTGAAAGTGAATGGAGTTTCATCCGGAATGCCAGATTCTCCATCCTCACATGCAATGGGGGTGGACACGGATGAGATCGGAGAACCCCGTCCCAACAAAAGATACGGCAGATTACCACATAAAGCTTCTAACCGCGTGGACGAGCTGATTGGGTGTGATCTGAGCCATTGGCTCAAAGGGTCCCATTAAATTTTTTCTTGCATGTCATCGATTTTACAGACTAATGATTCCAGGGCTAAATGGGTTAGGTTACGAGGACAGGGTTACATCAACTAACCTTGTATTGCCTCAAATATAAAAGATTGACGGGGATGTGATTGAGGTCTTTCAGGTGAATGAAAGACTTGACAGGGTCGATAGAGAGAGAGAAGCTACATCCTCTGGGGAGGGGCATTCAGAACAAAGAGACGTAGGTCGAGGATTTTCCAGGCCCCGCTGCAGCAGGTTTTCGAGCAGCTCACCAGTGGGATCTTCCAGTCCCACCGAAGGCAATGACTTAGTAAGTTTGCGGACGACACAAAGGTTGGTGGATTTGCGGATAGTGATGAACATAGAACGTAGAACATAGAACATTACAGCGCAGAACAGGCCCTTCGGCCCACGATGTTGCACCGACCAGTTAAAAAAAAAAACTGTGACCCTCCAACCTAAACCAATTTCTTTTCGTCCATGAACCTATCTACGGATCTCTTAAACGCCCCCAAACTAGGCGCATTTACTACTGATGCTGGCAGGGCATTCCAATCCCTCACCACCCTCTGGGTAAAGAACCTACCCCTGACATCGGTTCTATAACTACCCCCCCTCAATTTAAAGCCATGCCCCCTCGTGCTGGATTTCTCCATCAGAGGAAAAAGGCTATCACTATCCACCCTATCTAAACCTCTAATCATCTTATATGTTTCAATAAGATCCCCTCTTAGCCGCCGCCTTTCCAGCGAAAACAATCCCAAATCCCTCAGCCTCTCCTCATAGGATCTCCCCTCCATACCAGGCAACATCCTGGTAAACCTCCTCTGCACCCTCTCCAAAGCCTCCACATCCTTCCTGTAATGTGGGGACCAGAACTGCACACAGTACTCCAAGTGCGGCCGCACCAGAGTTGTGTACAGTTGCAACATAACGCCACGACTCCTAAATTCAATCCCCCTACCAATAAACGCCAAGACACCATATGCCTTCTTAACAACCCTATCTACTTGATTCCCAACCTTCAGGGATCTATGCACACATACACCTAGATCCCTCTGCTCCTCCACACTACTCAAAGTCCTCCCGTTAGCCCTATACTCAACACATCTGTTATTCCTACCAAAGTGAATTACCTCACACTTCTCCGCATTAAACTCCATCCGCCACCTCTCGGCCCAACTTTGCAACCTGTCTAAGTCTTCCTGCAAACTACGACACCCTTCCTCACTGTCTACCACACCACCGACTTTGGTGTCATCAGCAAATTTGCTAATCCACCCAACTATACCCTCATCCAGATCATTAATAAATATTACAAACAGCAGTGGCCCCAAAACAGATCCCTGAGGTACACCACTTGTAACCGCACTCCATGATGAATATTTACTATCAACCACCACCCTCTGTTTCCTATCCGCTAGCCAATTCCTGATCCAATTTCCTAGATCACCCCCAATCCCATACATCTGCATTTTCTGCAGAAGCCTACCATGGTGAACCTTATCAAACGCCTTACTAAAATCCATATATACCACGTCCACTGCCTTGCCCCCATCCACCTCCTTGGTCACTTTCTCAAAAAACTCAATAAGGTTAGTAAGGCACGACCTACCTGCCACAAAACCATGCTGACTATCACCTATCAATTCATTACTCTCCAAATAACTATAAATCCTATCCCTTATAATTTTTTCCAACATCTTGCCGACAACAGAAGTGAGACTCACCGGTCTATAATTCCCGGGGAAGTCTCTGTTCCCCTTCTTAAACAATGGGACAACATTCGCTAACCTCCAATCTTCTGGTACTATACCAGAGGCCAACGACGACCTGAAGATCAGAGCCAGAGGCTCTGCAATCAATGAGGACCATCAGAGGATACAGCAGGATATAGGTCAGTTGGAGACTTGGGCGGAGAGATGGCAGATGGAGTTTAATCCGGACAAATGTGAGATAATGCATTTTGGAAGGTCTAATACAGATAGGAAATATTCAGTAAATGGCAGAATCCTTAGGAGTCTTGATAGGCAAAGGGATCTGGGTGTACAGGTACACAGGTCACTGAAAGTGGCAATGCAGGTGGAGAAGGTAGTGAAGAAGGCATACGGCATGCTTGCCTTCATCGGCTGGGGTATTGAGTTTAAAAATTGGCAAGTCATGTTGCCGCTTTATAGAACCTTAGTTAGGCCGCACTTGGAATGTCGTGTTCAATTCTGGTCGCCACACTACCAGAAGGATGTGGAAGCTTTGGAGAGGGTACAGAAAAGATTTACCAGGATGTTGCCTGGTATGGAGGGCATTAGTTATGAGGAGAGGTTGGAGAAACTTGGTTTGTTCTCACTGGAGCGACGGAGGTTGAGGGGAGACCTGATAGAAGTCTACAAGATTATGAGAGGCATGTACAGAGTGAATAGTCAGAAGCTTTTTCCCAGGGTGGAAGAGTCAATTACCAGGGGGCATAGGTTTAAAGTGCGAGGGGCAAGTTTTAAAAGAGATGTATGAGGCAGATTTTTTACACAGAGAGTGGTGGGTGCCTGGAACTCGTTGCCAGGGGAGGTAGTGGAAGCGGATACGGTAGTGACTTTTAAGGGGCGTCTTGACAAGTACATGAATGAGATGGGAATAGAGGGGTCTGGTCCCCGGAAGCGTAGGGCGTTTCAGTTAAGTCGGGCAGCATGGTCGGTGCAGGCTTGGAGAGCTGAAGGGCCTGTTCCTGTCCTGTAACTTTCTTTGTTCTCTTTGTTCTTTGCCGGCCACACTGCCGGGAACCCGCCGCCTCCACTGTGGAGGGGCTGCCTATCTCAGTGGGGTGGGGGATGGGGAGGGGGAGGGGTGGTAAAATCCCGACCATTGTCTTAAAATTAGAACCAGGCTGATAATGGGTGATTATGGATGATGGGTGATGATGGGAAGCAGTTCTTCACACATGTGTCGGTTAGATGGACTAGCCATGATAAACGTGTGGATTCACAGGGATAGGACAGTGGAGAGGACCTGGGTAAGATACGCTGTCAGAGAGTTGGTGCGGACTGGATGGCGTTAGAATGTAGCCCGCGATAACATTGGATCTGTTGTAATGTGACCAATGATAACAGGCTGTAAAGGTCAACTGACCCAGTAAATCATGTAACCAATGACAGAATGATGTGATAATCAGCTGACCAGCTGACTCAGTATCAATAAGAACCTGTTGGGAATTGTGAGATTACTTGGAATGGCCCAGGGTGAGGCCTCAAGTTTGGAGCAATGAAGTTTCTCTATTAAACCTTTTCTTTGATTTATAAGTTTGGAGTAAGTTTTGTTATATTTTTATTGTCTACACTGGAAAAGTTCCTTCCGGATCAACAGATGGGCCAAACAGCCTCTTCTGCACTGTAGGAATTCTATGACAAAGGAGGAGTGGAAATCCAGAACTCTCTCTCCAAAGAAACTGCTGGGATTGTTGAGGGCATGGAGATGGGATTGATGGAAAATGTCAAAAGTGAGATTAATAGAATGTTGAGAGGCAAGGGGCATTAATAGTTACCAAAACCAAGCTACAGACCAGCCTTGATCTGACTGAATGGAAAAATAGACACAACCGTCTGAATTCCAAAATTCCTTCTTACAGATAAATTCATATTCGGAGGTGAATATAAAACCTTATAAAAAGCAGCAACCTAAGAAATTACATCAGGGAAATAACCTACCCGTAAGGCTGAACAAGCATACTGAAGTTAAACTGCAGAAAGAACGAAAATCCTTTCATTTTGAGTGTGTTCATTTAGCAACGAAGATGTATGTTACTCTGAGCAGCTAACATAAGAGTATTTAAGGTTTGTTATGACATAAACCTGCGTGAGTTAAAATGCAATGTGCATGGGAGAGATATTTGAAATTGGCACAAACAGGGTCCCGTTGACCCCTTACCCCGTACCGAGTAACCTTGTGCTACCGGGCAGAAAAATAGATGTCGCTTCTTATCATCGGGAACCTTCCAAAGTTGCAAAGAAATTGACTGCAAATTGAATTTTGGAGTGATGAATATAGAATAATTACATTGCTCTCCTCCCAAATTTGTACTTAATCACCAGAACAAAATACATCTAATTAGCTTCCTGGACAAGCTTTTAAAAGGCAACAATAAGTTGCAGGCCATTTTTGATGCATTTTTTTAATGTAAGGAGTAATCTCACACAGGGTAAAGTGTTATGCAAGGTCACCTTTCGGGAGAATAATTGAACTTTGTTTTTTGCAAACTCGCTCAAACATCTGACATCTGTAACGCAGGAGGTGTTTTATTCTCTTTTTAGAATTCTTGGTCTCAATGTCCCTGGCCAGTCACTAAAGATTCACCGGCTGACAACATGCACAACATGCTAATGGTGAAAGAAACTTTACTCTCTGGCAAAAATTGAATCCTGTGTTAATGTAAATTTATTATTTTCTTTTTTCGGACAAATCTAAGCTGATCTCCAAAATCAGTTTAAAGTTTTTTTAAAGTTTATTTATTCATGTCACAAGTAGGCTTCCATTATCACTGCAATTAAGTTACTGTGAAAATCCCCTTGACAGCGTCATTCAGTCTTTCTTTGTCTCGGATATATTTTAATACGTTGAAAAAACATTATTGTACCATGCTCATGAAGAGGATGAGGAATAAATCAAAATAACGCTCTTTTATCGAAAGGCCATGCTGGTAAGAAGCTATTCCCACTGGTCATGTATTAAATACACACTTTATTTTTAATAGGAGACTGGATTGAATTGGAATGCAAACAAATATTCCCTTTAAAGGAATATTATAATAACAACCTACTTGTATGTTAAGTTTATTTATTAGTCACAAGTAAGGCTTAAATTAACACTGCAATGAAGTTACTGTGAAAATCCCCTAGTTGCCACACTCCGGCACCTGTTCAGGTACACTGAGGGAGAATTTAGCACAGCCAATGCACCCTAACCAGCACGTCTTTCAGACTGTGGGAGGAAACAGGAGCACTCAGAGGAAACCCATGCAGACACGGGGAGAATGTGCAAACTCCACATAGACAGTGACCCAAGCCGGGAATCGAACCCAAGTCCCTGGTGCTGTGAGGCAGCAGTGCAAACCACTGTGCCACTGTGCCGCCCTGACCACTGTGCCACCGTGCCGTGTATTTACTTGCATCACCTGCGCAGTTTATGATGTCTCAGTGCCCCAATCCACTCCTCCCCTCTCCCCCTCCCCACATCAAATGCATTAAGCAGCTGAGTGCAAACTGCTCTGACTTCCACCCATGTGAAATGTTCGGGCTCAGAGGAATAAATTTAAATTTTAAGCTAATGGAATGATAGTGCATGCACATGTGTGCTGGTAACCAATTTCCAGAACATCCCCCCCTCACCCCCACTGGGATTGAACCCAAATGCAGTCCGTTCAAGGTGAGAGGACCTTTGTAAACATCAGGATTTTGTTTTTAATGAACTGTTGCTTATTTTCAGGATGTCAATCCTGAAGAGACCAGGAGGAGCCGCTTCTGTCCTGTCGTTTTATTTTAATATATACTAACACAAAAAGCCAAATCAGCAGAGATCAACCATTGCAGGCAGATTTCTATCTGCTCAAAAATCCAGAAGTCTGTTTGAGGCCAACTCACAGAGAGAGAATGTCTTGCCAGAGATGTGTTTTTTCTTCTGTGTGTGTACTTGTGTGTGTTTGGCAGCCTTCACAGACCTGGGCAAGGACTTCTTAACATCTGTGTTAGCCGGGGAGGTAGGGGTTTGGAAATGTTGACCCAGGTTCATACAGTCTTCCAATTGCCTTGGGGAGAAACTGTATTTGTGCTACATTGAAAGGGGATATAACAATAATATTTTATATGTATATATATCAAATACTTTTACACAAGCAGGAGGCTTATATTTGCTACTGCTGTTGTTGCAGTTTCAAGAATCTTAACGTTGTATCTGATGGGATGTTTGATCACTAAACACAACATTCACTTTTTTATTTCACCAAGTGGTCAACAAATGCTGACACACTTTTTCTACAAAGGAAACGCCGCTAACTGTAAAACTAACAGGTGGCAAAGGTAGCACCGGACAATTCAGACCACTGAGAGCAATTGAAAGTAAACTGCTGGCGTGTAATCTCAAAAGCATATTCAGTGTGCGGAGGGTTAAAGTATTTATTGTCAGCTTGCACCATCGCGGGTTTTTAAAAGGGGGGACTTGTTTATTCAGAGCTCCGTCGAAAGAACGGTACAGCACTCAGGGGACTGACAATGCCAGACACAAAACCCTGGTGCTTCAACATGTAAAAGGATGTTTTTTTATGTGCTACAAATCCCACTTGAAAATATAATTAGAAGGAGAAAATGGCAAACTATTGCATTAACTGTAATTGAACAAAAGACTAGCAAGGCATGTGGGAGGCTGCAGAGACCCAGGGGAGTTCCAGGATACATCAGATCCTTTAAGTGACATCTCTAGGGCACTCTCATTCCATTTATTTTGTCCCTTACTCCTCTTGTTGATTGGCAATACAACTTGTAATTAATAGGATAGCCGTGTATAATATGAGAAAATATGGAGAAACAGACTGGTCTCAGCAGAAAAGCTTTTATTAACCAGATTAAGTGTATGACTTCAGGAAAAAAAGGGTTACCTAAAAGAACTGTGCACTGATTCACTGGTAACTGTCTCTGTCACACAACTGGGCTCACAGTCACCATTCCTTAATGAGCTGCTCCCATCTATTTGTCTCTTCCTATCGCTCTCCCCTCCCCCGTCCTCCTTTTCTCTCTCTCTCTCTCTCCAATACTGGATGCAGGCTAATTCAATTCTTAATTGTTTGGTAAATTCAATTTTCCGCCTTCTATTCTTCACTAAGGTTCTTAAACCCTTCCAACCACTGAGCTGCTCGGTTCAGCGTTTGTGAAACTGGCCATACCTTTTTTTTCTCTCCCTCTCATCACTATTTTTTTTCTCTCCTCCAGCACTTAATACACCATGAAAAGATTTTCCTCGCTGGAAATTCGGATTCCGCTATGATCTGTGAGGCATTCCGATTCATTGCATTTCCATTGTGTTGGGTCTTAGATGCTGGGCAGTAGCAGCATCCACCCCCCCCCCCCCCCCCCACACACACACACAACCACCACCTCCCTTTTCACACAGCTATCTCCACATTATATAGGCGACCATGCAAGAAATGTTGGATTCCACCTCGGCTTATAGCAATTTCTGCTACAGTCACTCTCCAATGTGATTTCAACACACAAAATATGGACAAAATGCTGGTGTCTCTCTTAAATGTGGATGAAATGAGAGGGTGGTTTGAAATAGAACTCTCCCATAACAAATTACTCAGTCAAATTAAAACTTCCATTGTGCAGTTTTGGGAAAGAAAAACTAAACACAGCTTTTCACTCTGCCTTCAACAACTGCTGTAGCCAACGCAACTTTATTCATATAAGTCGGACACAATGAAATGCCACTGAATCAAGGGCATTAAAAAACATTTGTAACGTTTCAGCAAACTTTAGTCTCTCGAATAGAGAATCAAATGAGCCTCACACTGACAGCGGTGATAAATGGAAAGGGGAGATTTGTACTGGGACCCCACCAGCCTTCCCCTCAGTGAGATCACAGGGGGAGAGGGAGTACAAACCAGGCTGGCAAACCCCTTGGCATTCCCCCCCCCCCCCCCCCCGCTTTGCTCACGGGGCACACAGATAGTGAAGGAAGTTGTGATCTCCGTGCAAAGTGGAGTTTTTTGCAAAATCAAATTATACCCTGTTTTTCCTTCTTCTTCTTCAAGGAATCAAAACTCCTGTTCAAATTGACACAGGCCCGACCAGCCTGCATTGACAAATTGCAACACCCTACACTTTTTTAAAAAATGCACAAAGGAGTTTTAACATTTTTTTTGGGGGGGGAGGGAGACACCAATTGCTACATTGCAGCATTAACAAGCAACAGATATCCCCCAATGAATGTGCAAGAAAATGCATCAAATAAGTGGGGTTCTGTATCGACTACATGCAAATCTTTCTCAGTATCGAAGCAATTTATTTTATCCGCCCCCCCCCCCCGCCCCCCATTAAATGGAATGATTTTACTCTGGGAAGAAGTGAATATTTTTGGACTGTTGTACCCGTGGATCCCTTTCCCTGCAGCCCGTGTTATTTGAGGCTTAACTTTTTGCATTAATATTACACAGTCAACCTATGACTTAATATTTTAAATGCTCATTTCCCAACCCCCCCCCCCCCCCCCGCCCCCAACTCCCTTGCGATTTGCAGCATTGGCTGGTATGCCTTAATTTGCAGACACACTTAAGTTTCACCCCCCCAGTGAATATGCATGGAGGCATTTCAGGAGCAGTTAGACACGGGAGAAAGGATTAGCAGAGGGGGAGCAGTTTACTGTGGGGTATAGAACTGTTTCTGAGCTCGACATTCGGTTTGGGTTTCAGCAACGCCATGTGACCTCTCTTCACATGGTTTTTATTTCTTGAGAAAAAACCGACAGTAGTTGGATGGGGTTTTTGCATTGCTGCTGTTCCTGGGAATGTATACTGCAAAGGTCCAGCATTTAACATCGAAGGAAACAGCCTACATCTGTCTACAAACTGGAAGGAAAATGATAGGATAGGGGCAGAAACAGGAAGAAAAATACAAATTATAGTCAAAAAAGGTCAAATAAGCGGAAAGAAAATCACTTATAAAACCATCAGAGTAATCAGAAGCCTGGTATTAGAAGCCTAAATACGAATTAAAATAGAGTGCAATTAAATAAAGATTAAAATTACAATTTATCTAAGCAATTTTTTCACACACAGGGTGGTGAGTGTCTGGAACGTAAAGGCAGGTACAATTTTGTCTTTTAAAAAGCGTTTAGATAGTAACATGGGTACGATGGTTACAGAGGGATATGGGCCAAATGCGGGCAATTGGGACTAGCTGAGTGGTTAAAACAAAGGGCGGCATGGACAAGTTGGGCTGAAGGGCCTGTTTCCATGCTGTAAACCGCTATGACTCTTAAAATAAAATTAAATGTTTAGTTCTTTCTAATATCCACATTCAAACAATTTGAGACTGAAAATGATGCATTTTATTGCTAATAAAACTGTTAAAATTTTCAGCACTTGAGCATATTCTTTTCTTATTTATTCGATCAGCCAGTAATTGTCATTTTGTCCATTTCTCTTTTAATGGTGCAAGTTACCATCATGGCAACTGTTTGAAACTCAGCAGGCAAGGCAGTAAAATAACTCAGAGTAGATTTTTACCCTTTGAATAAAAGCAGGAGATGTGCTTGTTTCGTAATATAATTTACAGCCCACTTGCAAAGTCCTGGGAAAGGTGGTTTTGAAACCTGCACTTCCCAAGAATATGATTTTACAACTGTTAGCAAAGTAGTAACTAATCAACATGTACCTCCAATAATGACCCTTTAACACTTAACAAACAGCTACCTAGCCGACTAGCCAGTATACATGTCAGAATGGTTTGTTATTCCAGCTGTTTCAATGTACAATTCTATTGGAAAATGGCTAAAAATCGTAAAACCCTTGATTTACTGACAAGGTCTTGCATATTGATGATATCCTCCTTATTACAGAACGCAGACAGAATTTTGGTGGGAGAAGGCATCCTTCAGCTCTGAAACTAGGCATCCAGAGTCTCATGAAAGCAGCAAGTGACTACTCGAGGACCAGGCTGAAGGTGCAGGTCAAGTGACAGGACCGTGAAAAGACATGGACACTGCTGCAACATAGACGATGTATATATGGAGACATGGCACAGTGGTTAGCACTGCTGCCTCACAGCTCCAGGGACCCGGGTACGATTCTGGCCTCAGGTCACTGTCTGTGCGGAGTCTGCACGTTCTCCCCATATCTGCGTGGGTTTCTTCCAGGTGCTACGGTTTCCTCCCACAGTCCGAAAGATGTGTGGGTTAGGTATGTTGGCCATGCTAAATTGCCCCTTAGCATCCAAAGATGTGCAAGTTAGGTGGATTGGCCATGCTAAATTGCCTCTTAGTGTCAGGGGGATTAGCAGGGTTTATACGTGGGGTTACAGGGATAGGGCAAGGGTGGGATTTTTGTCAGTGCAGGCTCAATGAGTCGAATGGCCTCCTTCTGCATTGTAAAGTTAAAGTTTGTTTATTAGTGCCACAAGTACAAAGAACAAAGAACAGTACAGCACAGGAAACAGGCCCTTCGGCCCTCCAAGCCTGTGCCGCTCCTTGGTCCAACTAGACCAATCGTTTGTATCCCTCCATTCCCAGGCTGCTCATGTGACTATCCAGGTAAGTCTTAAACGATGTCAGCGTGCCTGCCTCCACCACCCTACTTGGCAGCGCATTCCAGGCCCCCACCACCCTCTGTGTAAAAAACGTCCCTCTGATGTCTGAGTTATACTTCGCCCCTCTCAGCTTGAGCCCGTGACCCCTCGTGATCGTCACCTCCGACCTGGGAAAAAGCTTCCCACTGTTCACCCTATCTATACCCTTCATAATCTTGTATACCTCTATTAGATCTCCCCTCATTCTCCGTCTTTCCAAGGAGAACAACCCCAGTCTACCCAATCTCTCCTCATAGCTAAGACCCTCCATACCAGGCAACATCCTGGTAAACCTTCTCTGCACTCTCTCCAATGCCTCCACGTCCTTCTGGTAGTAGGCTTGCATTAACACGGCAATGAAGTTACTGTGAAAATCCCCTAGTCGCCACACTCCGGCGCCTGTTCGGGTACATTGAGAGAGAATTAAGCACAGCCAATGCACCAAACCAGCACGCCTTTCAGACTGTGGGAGGAAACCGGAGCACCCGGAGGAAACCCACGCAGACACGGGGAGAACGTGCAGACTCCGCACAGACAGTGACCCAAGCCGGGAACCGAGCCCATCGTTGGCCAGAAGCGTGATCCTCTGGTCCCACCGCTCTAATCGTGGTTTCCCATTTTATGCACTCCCCATCCATTCCCACCGGCAGGACTGAAAGACCCACTGCTGGGAACGGATGGGCTGAAGGGCCTCTTTATGTGCTGTAAAGCTCTTTGACTCTAAGAATGAAGAATGGAACTAGAAGTAAAAACAATGCAGTTATGAAATCAACATGGACATCGCACGACAGGAGAAGGGGAAATGCCACAGGATGGGATGGTTCTGAGTGAAATCTAAAGGTTAATATTCCTGTTGCACCGCCCCCCCCCCCCCCCCCCCCCCCCCGCCCACCCCCTGCCCCCACCTTCACAAACCCAAGAAATTCTAAAGTGATTTACAACCAATGAAGTACTTTTGAAGGGTAGATATTGCAATGTACGGAGTGGAACAGCCAATCTTGTACACAGCAAGATCCCACGAGCAGCACTGTGATAATGACTTGCTAAACTGTTCTTGTGATTTTGGTTAATGGATAAATATTGACTAGCACACTTTAAGAAACTCCCCTGCTCTGCTTCCAAATAGTGCCCCACATTCAATAACTGCTACCTGAGAGGGTAGATGAGGCCTCAGTTTAAGCACCTCACCTAAAAGATGCCACATCCAACCATGCAGCACTCCCTCAGTATTGTGTGGCAAGTGTCAACTTGGATTTATTGTACAAGACCCTGTAATGGCTTCTAAACCCTCAACCTTCAGAGAAATCACAGAAATCCTAGAATCCCTACAGTGCAGAAGAGGCCATTCGACCCATTGAGTCTATACCGATTCTCTGACAGAGAATCTTATCCAGACCCTCTCCCCCGTCCTATCCCCACAACCCCAGGTATTCCATCTAACCTACACATTATGGGACACTAAGGGGCAATTTTGCATGGCTAATCCACCTAACCTACACATCTTTGGACTTTGGGCCTTCATAAATCTGAGGTGAGAATGTTATGCACTGAGTTGCAGGCAACTCAGTGGCCACTGCTTTTGTGCAGAATAATGAATACGCAGAGAGTTGCATAGGATCAGTCATGGCACAGTTAGTAGCAGTCTCACCCAGAGCCACAAGGTTCTGGGTTCAAGTCCCCTTTCAGGACTGATGTCCCTGAGGGAGTGCAGCACTGTCACCGGGGCTGTCTTTTGATTGAGATGTTAAACCGAGTTTCCATCTGAAACCAAAAGAGAAAATGCTGGAAAATCTCAGCAGGTCTGGCAGCATCTGTAAGAACAAAGAACAATACAGCACAGGAAACAGGCCCTTCGGCCCTCCAAGCCTGTGCCGCTCCTTGGTCCAACTAGACCAATCGTTTGTATCCCTCCATTCCCAGGCTGCTCATGTGACTATCCATGTAAGTCTTAAACGATGTCAGCGTGCCTGCCTCCACCACCCTACTTGGCAGCGCATTCCAGGCCCCCACCACCCTCTGTGTAAAAAACGTCCCTCTGATATCCGAGTTATACTTCGCCCCTCTCACCTTGAGCCCGTGACCCCTCATGATCGTCACTTCTGATCTGGGAAAAAGCTTCCCAAAGCCAGCTTTGACAAAGGGTCACCTGGACTTGAAACGTCAGCTCTTTCTCTCCTTACAGATGCTGCCAGACCTGCTGAGATTTTCCAGCGTTTTCTCTTTTGGTTTCAGATTCCAGCATCCGCAGTGATTTATTTTTATTATTGCTGCGTGCAAATTTGTTTCTTCCATCACAAGTGAATAATAGAATCCTTACAGTACAGAAGGAGGTCATTCAGCCCATCCAGCCTGTACTAACAACAAGTCCACGTTATCCCCGTAACCCCACATATTTACCCTACTAATCCTCCCGAAACTAGGGTCAATTTAGCGGCTACACTCTAAAAGTATGTGATTGGCTGTAAAGTGCTTTTGAGATGGCCAGTGGTTGTGAACGGCGCTATCGTAATGCAAGTTTTTTTACAGGTGAAGACTCAGCACCACAGGAAGTATTTGGGGTGATGGATCTGGAATGTATTAGGAATGAGGATATTGGATAAGAGTGCAGCATTACATGTTAATCACTATGATTTGCATACTTCCTTGTATTAACATGTTCACATATACTCATGCCACACAAGTTTATGCTGGTGCATGCAATAACAATACATTAATTAATAATTAATTCGTGTGATTAAGTACAGAAAAAACCTCAGCTGCTCTGTGCAAGGATTAGGAGAATCACTCACCTGAGCAGTAACGCGCACTCTCGCACTGAAGTTAGTGGCACCATGGGAAACACACTATTGCGGAGAGTGATGGTGAGGAGAAAGCAGAGTGAGAGGCCATGAGCACTGATAGCACAGAACTGCCAAGGATAGGAGTTGATAATGGGGCCAGTTAGCACAGGGTATGACCCCATTGTGCCGAGTGCCACTCATTGGGTTATATGTTCCTGCTTTGCAATGAAGAGATTATTTGTAGCATGCACACTGCATTGGACAGTGAGATGCACTGGGACAGTCCTACACATCCAACACTGGGTTATTGATTATGTCCATTTCATTCTGACACTGAACTTGTGGCAACCTTAGTGGTATTTGCAGTTGCGACTTTAGTTCCACAGGCCAAGCCACAGTGCTGCATCCTTCGTGAATGCTCGCACTGTTGCTTTGGAGGTTTCTGTGGTTCAAAATTCCAAGGTGAAATTCCAACATGGGACTGTTTCCACCTTTGGTGGAGAACTGTTCAGGGTAACCATACTTGATTCCAAGAGTGGTAGACATCATGATGAGATGCCGTCTAACACGTGTGCTGGAAGAGTTAGTGCAATCACCTTCGCCTGAGAGTGAGTGCAGAGCTCTGAATGCACTAAATCCAAACAACACCAAAGGGAACCCCTGGTCACCGTGCAAGTTAGCAGAGCCAGCTACTGATATAGGAATGGGAACTGCCATGCTTAATGCTTGCTAGTAATCAATGTGGCAATCCATTGGTGCTAAAGGCAGACGTCGTAGACCAAATGGATCAACCGCTCAGAGATTTCAGGAGTTAGGCATTTCTTTCGCTGCCGCGGGCTTCTCCCAAGCCAGTATCCCCAGTATCGAGGTCACACTCGACCAGCTGCGATGGGCGGGTCACATTGGCTGCATGCCCAACACAAGACTCCCGAAACAAGTGCTTTACTCTGAGCTCTGCAATGACAAGCGAACACTAAGAACGCAGAGGAAATGCTACAAGAACGCTCTGAAAGCCTCCCTAAATAAATGCAACATCCCCATCGACACGTGGGAGTCGCTTGCCTTCAAACGCACAAACTGGAGAACAAGCATCCATGAAGGTGCCAATCACCTCGAGTGTCACCGGGTGGAGAACGTGGAGACCAATGTAAACAGCGGAAAGAGAACGCAGAATCCAGAGTGTACCACCCACCCCCTTCATCAAACGCCCCCTGCCAAACCTGTGGCACAGTCTGTGGCTCCAGGATTGGAATGTTTCAGCCATCCCAGAACCCACCTCCCCGGAGTCATCCCTGACCCTGAGGAACTGCCAAAGAAGAAGGATAACTTCCTCTTCGTTAACAATGGGGGCAATTTTAACCAAATCTATTGATATTAATGGAGCATAGAATTGGAGTGTAATGAAGTGTAAATTGGGGTATCTGAACCAAACAATCCCATTCGCACTCGCCAGACTAGCCTAAATGTGTACAGGAATGAGATAGAGAATCTGGTGAACTGGTGCAGCAACAATAATCCCTCCCTCAATATCAACAAAATGAAGGAGATTGTCATCAACTTCAGGAAACATAAAGGAGAACATGCCCCTGTCTACATCAACAGTGACGAAGTAGAAAGGGTCGAGAGCTTCAAGTTTTTAGGTGTCCAGATCACCAACAACCTATCCTGGTCCCCCCATGCTGACACTATAGTTAAGGAAGTTCACCATTGCCTCTACTTTCTCAGAAGACTAAGGAAATTTGGCATGTCAGCTACGACTCTCACCAACTTTTACAGATGCACCATAGAAAGCATTCTTTCTGGTTGTATCATAGCTTGGTATAGCTCCTGCTCTGCCCAAGACCACAAGGAACTACAAAAGGTCGTGAATGTAACCCAATCCATCATGCAAACCAGCTTCCCGTCCATTGACTCTGTCTACACTTCCCGCTGCCTTGGCAAAGCAGTCAGCATAATTAAGGATCCCACGCACCCCAGACATTCTCTCTTCCACCTTCTTCCGTCAGGAAAAAGATACAAAAGTCTGAGGCAACGTACCAACCGACTCAAGAACAGCTTCTTCCCTGCTGCTGTCAGACTTTTGAATGGACTTACCTCGCATTAAGTTGATCTTTCTCTACACCCTAGCTATGACTGTAACACTACATTCTGCACTTTCTCGTTTCCTTCTCTATGAACGGTATGTTTTGTCTGTATAGCACGCAAGAAACAATACTTTTCACTGTATGTTAATACATGTGACAATAATAAATCAAATCAAAAATGTAACCCCATAAATCAACTGGCACCTGAAATAAAATCTTTATTCCTCAATTGACTGTGCAGCAGAAGAATATTCCACAAATTCAGTGACCCTCGCAAGGCCATAACAAACAAAATGGAAGCTTTTTATTCACATTAAATGTTTTTTTGGTTGGAAACACTCAGGCGCGCATGAATGGTTCTTTGTACTTTCTACCAACATCATTACACCTTTAACTAAAAGCTTCAGCCAGAATTTGTTTCCCGCCTCTACTGAAATGGGCAGTCTCAGCCAAGCTAACCACATTCCAAGATGTGGGTGAAGTCGCTCTTCATGTGTGAACCAAATACATAAGAAATAGGAGCAGGGATAGGCCATTCGGCCCCTCAAGCCTGCTCTGCCATTCAAGATCATGGGTAATCTTCAACATCAACTCCACTTTCTGGCCCAATCCCAATATTTCTTGATTCTCTTGATTCCCAATTAGCTATCGATCCATCGTGAATGTACTCAGTGACTGAGCATCTACAGCTCTCTGGGATAGAAAATTCCAAAGATTCCCAACCCCTTGAGTGAGGAAATTCCTCCTCATCCCAGTCCTAAATGGGTGACCCCTTACCCTGAGACTAACCCCCAGCTGTAAAGACTCCAACCAGTCCCTGAGCATCTACATTGTCAAACCCTTGAAAAATCTTATATCTTTCGATGAGATCGCCTCTCACTCTACTAAACTTTAGGAAGTATAGACCCATTCTGGTGATGCTTGGCAGACTATGTTACCATGAATAGTAGCCACATTTTCTTCGGGCTATGTCCAAATTCCTTTCGGGTTGGGCAAGTGGATCCCTCACACAGGACAGTCTAAGGTTTGGGTCACCACCTTTAACCAAGATGTTCCAAGCTGCTTTGCAATTCGGGGACCCCTTGATTAACCATTATCAGACAAATGATAAACAGGGTGGACAGCGAATGGGTGAGATCTCAGCAGGTTCTGCATTCCCATTAGACTGAAAGGGAATTCTCAATAGCCAATGGCACCACATAACTGGGATGAATGTAGGAATGGGAGACACTTCAAATGTATTTTTATTTAAGTTTGTAGACCAGTCCCCTTGCCACAGGGGTCTGGAATGCACAGCCTGGAGAAGTGGTGGAGGCAGGTTCAATCGAGTCATTCAAAAGGGCGTCAGATGGTTAGTTGAATAGAAACAATATGCATGGGTACAGGGGAATGCCACTAAGTTGTTTGGAGAGCCAGTACAGACACGATGGGCCAAATGGCCTCCTTCTGCGCCATAACGATTCTTTGGCTCTGTGATCTGTCAGCGTCACAGCACAGAAACAGGACATTCAACCCAACCAGCCCATACTAGCATTTATGCTCCAAACAAGGCTCCTCCCACTCTATTCATTCAAACGCATCAACATATCATTCTATTCCTTCCTCCCTTCCCAAATGTAGTTATCCAGCTTCCCCTTAGATGCATCCATACTTTTGACCTCTAGTGCTCCTCGTTCCACATTCACACCCATCTTGGGAAAAGTTTTTCCTGCATTCCCTATTGGGTTTATTACAATTTATTGAATTTATTCCTGATAGAGGTCATTCAGCCCATCAAGTCTGCACCGAAAACAATCCCACCCAGGTCTTATCATCGTAACCCTACGTATTTATTGCCTGACACTAAGGGGCAGTTTAGCATGGCCAATCAGTCTAATCCACACACCTTTGGACTGTGGGAGGAAACCGGAGCACCCGGAGGAAACCCACGGAGAACGTACAAACTCCACGCAGACAGTCTCCTGAGGCCGGATTTGAACCTGGCTCCCTGGCACTGCGAGGCAGCAGTGCTAACCACTGTGCCACCGTGCTATCCAAACTCAGTGTCTCTCTCACTCCACAATGGATTCCCCATTGGTCTGTCTGACTTGATTTGGAAGTTTCAGTGTTCGGAACCAGCAGGTGATACACTTCCATCCACTTTACAACTGCATGGAAGACATTCCCAGGATCACTTCCCATCCCAAACTTTCAGGTCCCGGTGCTTTGGAAGAGCTGCGGTCGGGATGGAACAGTTTTTAAATGTATGGTTTCTGAGCCCCAGGGGGCACTTTCCCCCTTGAATCAGTGACTGGTGGCACCGGGCAAATCAAATCCCTTTCACAATCTTGAAGGTCTCCATTTGGACAACCCTAATGTTCTCTTCTCCAGGGAGAAGTAGCCCTTTCCATTCAATTCTTCCAGCTAGCTATAAACTCTCAGTTCTGGTATATCCTTTTTGCACCCACTTCAATATGGAGACCAGAACTGGTCACAGTATTCCGAGTGTGGTCTATAAAGCTTCTGTAGAAATCTGATATTTCTAGTTTTAAATACCATCCTCATGCACTGCTTAAAGAACAAAGAAAAGTAAAGCACAGGAACTCAACCCTCGAAGCCTGTGTCGACCATGATGCCCTAACTCAACTAAAAAAAAACTTCTGGCCTTACTCGATCCGTATCCCTCTATTCCCTCCCTATTCAAGTGCCCATTTAGATGCCTTTAACATGTTGCTAGTATGCCTGCTTCCGCCACCTCCTCTGGCCGCGCGTTCCAGGCACCCATCACTCTCTGCGTGAAAAACATTCCCCGCACATCTCCCTTAAACTTTCCCCCTCTCATCTTGAACCTGTGCCCCCTTGTAATTGACACTTCCACCCTGGGGAAAAAGCTTCTGATTATCTTTGCTTGTTACTTTATAGCTTTCTCCGGACTGCAGTGCTTATTTCGAGATCTGTATACCTAACTTGTTCCCTCTTCTCCTCAACCCCACTTAGACAATTACTTTCTAAGAAGGACATGACTTCCTTATTCCCTCTGCCACATAGTTATCTATATTGAGGTTAATTTGCCAATTGTATGCACGTTCTGCGTGTTTGTTGATGTCTTCTTGTATTTGTCACAGTTGTTCTCCGTATTGACTGCACCCTCTAATTTGGTGTCACCATTGCATCATTTGAAATTGCTGAGTCCAAGTTTTTTAGGTAATTGGTAAACAACAGTGGTCCCAGTGTTTATCAACACTTCCCACCTTTCGCTAACCTGAATTTGCTAACTGAGATATTGTTGAGTTTATTTTTAAAGCATTATTAGTTACTAAAAGAGCATGCATGTCACAACAACACAATACATAGCTTCCCAAGGCACTTCATGATGTGGAGATGGATTGGACTGGGGTGGACACAGTAAGAAATCTCACACACGCATCTCCATCAAGGACGGACACCTCAGCCCTGCACTCTATCGCAAGCCCACGGATAACCTTACAATGCTTTACTTCTCCAGCTTCCATCCTTAAAGAAACCATCCCCTACGGTCAAACCCTCCATATACACAGGATCTGCTCAGACGAGGAGGATCGCAACAGACACCTACAGACGCTGAAAGACACCCTCGTGAGAATGGGATATGGAGCTCGGCTTATCAATCGACAGTTCCGACGCGCCACAGCAGAAAACCACATCAACCTCCTCAGAAGACAAATACGGGACATAACCGACAAAAAAAAAGGAAAAATTTAACCTGGTGTTGTGAGACTTCTTACAAGGCACTTCAGAGAGGGGAAATGGATGCAAAACAATAGACTCACAAAGTGACACAGTACAGAAGGAGGAAGAGGAGAAGGGTTAGGCAGGACAATCACAAACTTGGTCGCAAAATGGGGCTTGACGAGGTGTCTCAATACTGAGAGTGAATTGCTAAGAATTGGATACATATAACAAGGAATAAGGTCGCTCGGCAGAGGAAGAATATTTGATGGTCGGTTTGTAAATGATGGCAACAATTCCCATGCAGATGGTGCCAATAACAAGGTCAGTGAGCTTAGAGGCAAACAAGCAATTGAATGATCAGGAGTTGGAAGGGGAAATAGTCAAGGGAGCAGAAACTGGGGCTCAGAGAGCAGATACAATAACATTTATTTGAACTGAACCGTATCAGGTTGTTAACTTAAAATATGCATAACATATACTGCAAATAAAACATTAAGACCTTATCACTCAATGACACTGGTTCCAAAATAATGTAACATAATAATCCCACGTGTACCACACACACACATGCTTCCCTACTGAAGTTGCGTTAGTCAAAGGGTAACATGCTTTGACTGATAACTGCAACGCAATATTACTTAGCTCAATGAAGGTTTATTATATGAAGCTTACAATAACACACACACCCTGTGAATCATCTACAGCTAATTCTTTAATATGTCCATTAACCTGAGAAGTATTGAATCTACTGTATATAAGCCGATTTGATTTCCGCACTTACACACTGATACATGTCATATTACACAGATTGTCCTTTTCACTTCATAGAATCATAGAGTTCTACAGTTCAGAAGGAGGCCATTCGGCCCATCAAGTCTGCACCGACCACAATTCCACCCAGGTCCTATCCCCATAACCTCATGCATTTACCCTAGCTAGTCCCCTGACACTAAGGGGCAATTTATCATGGCCAATCCACCGAACCCGCACATCTTTAGACTGTGAGAGGAAACCGGAGCACCCGGAGGAAACCCACGCAGACACGGGGAGAAGGTGCAAACTCCACACAGACAGTGACCTGAGGCTGGAATCGAACCCAGGTCCCTGGCGCTGTGAGGCAGCAGTGCTAACCACTGCGCCACTGTGCCGGTATCACCAAAAGATATTGATTGGTCAAACCAATCCGCCTATCATTAACCAACTATTCAACAAGCCAGAAGGCAGCAAGACAAAATTTTGCAAAAAGTGATGACTAATTATGTTTATACTCGGACAGTGAGCACACTGATTTAGTGATAGGCAAAATTGCTTTATATAATACCATTTATGTTAGTCTATCTGTAGCTGTATGTGGCTTCCTCTTTCTGTACTGTATCATTTTGAGAGTCTCCTGTTTTGAATTGAGTGAAAAAACAAATTGAGTTCTGTGATCATGTGAAATGTGGAGGAAAATCCTAACATTTCCAGAAATGTATTTTCTTCTTGTTACATAATTTTCCACACATTTTATATTCCATAGAAATATTTTATGCCCTAAGAGCTGAGTATTAGTATATATCATATATAAATCATAATGCTACACTTAAGATGCAAATTATATGTAAAGGTAAAGTCGCCATAGTCCTAGATGACCATTGCCTGTTCTCCCCTTTGAGGGGGAGAGCTGAACTGGTGGGAGATTTAACCTAAGGGTCGCCATACCTCAGGCGAGGGTTAAGGTTGTGGAGGTGAGACCTTCATGAATAACCTCAGCCGGTACGGGAATCGAACCCACGCTGTTGGTGTCGCTCTGCATCATGAACCAGCTGTCCAGCCAACTGAGCTAAACAACTCCAAATTATAAGAAAATTATCGAGTCATATTATAAGCTCTTAATGTCTATATGCCAAGTTATTATTTTAATAGCTGAGCACCTTAGTTCTAATTCAAACTAAGGATCAAATATAATGAATTGGGGCTCAATCAAATTGACATACTACTCTCGCGATTTCTTAGTTGTCCAGACAAGTGCTATAAATGACTTGCAACTTATTTTCTTGCTATTGTAAATGGATAAACAATCACGGGGAAGAAATTAAACAGTAAAAATATGTGTTTATTTTGCGACTAGATTAAATCAGCAATGTTAGAACAGCGTTTTAAGGACGCCATCATTTTTATGTACAGGTGTGTAGAAAGCTGTGCGTTAGCTTGTCTGATGGAATTTAATTAATTTCTATATGTTCAACTCCCAAAGTCAAAGTAAGTAAAACTTCAAAACAAAACATATTGCAATATTAATTACCAGGAGTTAGGAATCATGTGAATGTTTTACACCATAAACTGTCACAGATACCTATCCTTCGGCAAGGAAATGAACACAAGCACCAAAATCTTTTAGTATAAGAACAAAACAGTTTAACATTATAAATCTCCGCACATCACTTTATATGGCCAAATACAATTGCCACAGCTAATGCACAGAACTCCTTTCAAACAACTGTTCTCTATAAATAAATACCACTCTCCACTTTAACTTCAGTCGGTACAAATAAGGTCTATACAGCTGTGTGGTTCCTGTTTCCTGGCCAATTTTAATTGTGTAATAGAATTCACGTCTACCACCAACTTGGTTAAAAATCAAAATCACTGTTCATTATGGCAGCATCACTGATTCATAACCTTTTTAATTTGTGCATTGTAAACTGTCGCAATACAAACCAAACAGAACTGCTGCCAAATAAAAGTAACCCATTGATGTCAGAGAGTTAAAGAAATAGCATTTACGAAAGTGTTTCTATTCTGTAGGGAAAGCTCTGTCACGTTGAGGTATGCAGTGCGGATAGGCACAAGCTATAGCCCCATTGATTAAGATCTTTGACTAGTAAGAGACTGGTGGTAATGATTCTAGTGGGATGTTTGTTTAGCCAGAACAGTTGCTATGATTTTGTCCAGCCGCTATGTGTAGTCAGCTCACAAATGCGCTACAATGCCACATATTTGTATTTCTGTTACCAAATTAGACAAATTTTACACGAGCTTTCGAACACCATATAGGATGAAAGCAGGATATTAAGAAAGGAGCTTTAGGTTATTGGAGGCAAGCCCTTTTAGACCTAGTCAAAGCTATATTCTGGGATGGTGTGCTCTCTAGGGCAGATTACTTTCCAAAAGGCAGCCCGAAGCTATTTTTCTTGTCATATGCTGCTATGTAAGCTTTACATATACAACATAAATTGTTTTTTCTCTTTCTGTTATTTTAATTATCGCCCAGTATTTTCAACATGTACCTGATAATAACCAGATGTGATCAGTGTACCATGAAGCATTGTGCTGTGCACAACCTTCTGCACTGTATGACAAATGTAGAAATGGTGAGCAAAACTTAAGTTTTCTGGGCAATGCTTCAGAGAATAAATTTCAGGAGGACGTAACAATTATTTTTAGGTAATTACACTTCAAGTGTTTGTATCTATTTTACTTTCATTCAAAAATGTAACAATTCACTGATGCGCCATTATCAAATTTAAGATATATTTAAACATTGTGCTTTGTTCCCTCAATACCTTTTGTGCTGGAACAGATAGAATTCAGTACAATGCAATTTAGGATTAATCAACACAATTATTCCACTCCTTCTGACCCAAACTAAGAACAATTTCTGAAAGCATTGGTAAACTTTTTAGGACCTAAGTTTACTATTTTTAGATTCCAGCTCGTTGCAACACACATGGAGACTCAAACTTTGAAAGCAAGAACTCAAGCACAGACAACACCAATGACCAAGCAGATAACAATCGTGTATATAGAAAAATATAATACAAGTATTTGAGGTTTTGGGGTCAATAGTTTTCATTTAGTAAACTACAGTTCTGTACTGTCAGTTTAAAAAGTGAGAATATCCAAAATGACTATTTATCCCATAAAGGTTGCTGTTTTTCATAGAACACATGAAAGTTGTACCACTATAGACTCCTCCTAACTTGTCTAATTTCCTGATCATGAATAACCACAGGTACAACTTCCACAACCCACAATGACAATTGAACAAATAAAATAAGTATTAGTCTAATAATAAGACATACTTATATGTTATATATTATATATTATTAATTAAGAATTATAATTATTATTATAATTAATAATAATTATTATTATTATTTGCTTACAGCAAAAGGCAAGTAGAGAGATCTGTGGCAAGAACAACCAAGGCAGCATTTGCATTTTGTTTCTTATAGTTATTTCAATTGCGAAACACAAAATTATGTAAATTTGGGGGGGGGGGGGGGGGGGGGGGGAGGAACAGCGTCTCTTCTGCCAGAACATTTAATGTGTTCTATTTTACTTCCCAGCTAGATTTTAAATTAAGAAGTACAGTGAATAGTAACTTTATTCTGATATGTCCAATTTAAAAAGATTGGTACAATCCATTTTTTATTTGGGTTCGGACGACTTCTTTGAATTGTTCAATTGTTAATTGAAAAAAAAAACACCACTGTTTATCCTCCACAAACTGTCACAAAAATAATTATGTTGCCAGAGATTGAGTAAGAAATTGCAGCCTGAGATTCAGGTACTTAGGCAGTACAGATGGAACAGTTGTGAAGCAGGAACGGGAAAATGCTCTCAATTCATAAAGTAGCTATGTAACTGCAAACTGCACAGAGCGGAACATGCCAAATTGCCTTATTAACTAATGCACTTTGTTTAAAGTTTCTCAGCTTTGTCACCACCACACCAAAGTTTTAAGTAAATAAATAGAAGATGAACGATCCATCTCATCCCCTTCCTGAGCTCTCCACTATCACAGATGCCAGACTTCAACTGATTTGATTAATTCCATGTGATATCAAGAAATGGCTGTCTGCACTGAACACTGCAGAAGCTATGGGCCCTGACAACATCCCAGCTGTAGTACTGATGACTTGTGCTCCATAACTAGCCGCACCCTAAGACAAGCTGTTCCAGTACAGCTACAACACTGACATCTACCCGGCAATGTGGAAAATTGCCCAGGTATATCCTGCCCACAAAAAAGCAAGACACATCGAACCCGGCCAACCACCGGCCCGTCAGTCAGCGAATTGATGTTTGGTGCTGTTGCCAGTGCTATCAAACAATAACCCGCTGGCCAATGCTCTGTTAGGATTCTGCCGGGAACACTTGGTTCCAGATCTCATTACAACCTTGGTTCAAAAATGAACCAAAAAGCTGAAAGCCAGAGGTGAGGTGAGAGTGCATGCCCTTGACACCAAGACAGCATTTGACCGAATGTGGCATCAAGAAGCCCTGGCAAAATTAAAGTCAATGGGAATCAGGGGGAAGCTCTCCACTGGCTGGAGTCATACTGAGCATATAGGAAGACAGCCAATCACCTCAGTCCCAGAGTGTTGATGTCCTCAGGGCAGTATCCTGGGCCAAAAAATCTTCAGCTATTTCATCAATGACCACCCTTCTATCTTAAGATGGAAAATGGAGATTTTCGCTGATTGAAGTATTCAGTTTCATTTGCAACTCCTCAGATACTGAAACAGACCACATCTCACCCTCGACAACATTCAGGCTTTGGTTGAATCATGTTTTAGCAAGTAACATTCATGCCAAACAAGTGCCAAACAAGTGCTCTTATCTCCAATAAGAGATAATTTAACCATCTCCTCTTGACATTCAATGGCATTATCATCACTGATTCCCGCCCCCACTCCCCAGTATCAACATCCTGGGTGTTACCATTGACCAGAAACTGAAGTGGATCCAGTCATATAACTACTGTGGCTACCAGAGCAGGTCAGAGACAGGAAAATCTGCAGTAAGTGACAATCCTCCTGATTCACCAAAGCCTGCCCACCAACTATAAAACACAAGTCGAGAGTGTGATGGAACATTCATCATTTACCTGGGTGAGTGCAGCTCCAACAACACTCAAAGAGCTCAATGTCAACCAGGACAATTAATTAGCACCTCTTCCACTCATTCCAACACTGACACTCCATATCTGAAGTGTGTGCTATCTACAAGCTGTTTCGCAACAATTCACCAAAGCTCCTTTGAGCACACTTCCCAAACTCACAACTTCTACCATCTAGAGTGGCACGGTGGCACAGTGGTTAGCACTGCTGCCTCACAGCGCCAGGGACCCGGGTTCGATTCCCAGCTTGGGTCACTCTCTGTGCAGAGTCTGCACATTCTCCCATTTCTGCATGGGTTTCCTCAGGGTGCGCCAGTTTCCTCCCACAGTCTGAAAGACGTGTTGGTTAGATGCATCGGCCATGTTAAATTCTCCCTCAGTGTACCTGAACAGGCGCCGGTGTGTGGAGACTGGGGGATTTTCACACTAACTTCATTGCAGTGTTAATGTAAGCCTACTTGCGACACTAATAAATAAATTTAAGCTAGCGGGAAAAGGACAGCAGAGCATGGGAACACTATCACCTGCAATGCTTGCTTCCAAATCACGCACCATTCTGACTTGGAAATATATCATCATTCCTCTCTGTTGCTTAATAAAAATCCTTAAACTCGCTTCCTAATAGCACTGTTAATGCACCCACCACATTCAGGCTGTAGCGGTTCAAGAGGCAGTCCACTACAGCCTACTTGCAGACAATTAGGGATGGGCAATAAATGCTGGCCTTGCCAATGACACCTACATCCATTGAATTAATGAGATACGGACATTCAATTCAGAAATGTTACCAGACCACAACAGAACATGAAAAAGCAAATGATCATGTAAAATGAATATTGAGATGAGATGTAACGCAGACAAAACATCCAAATGTGGATGAAAAAAATGAAGAATCGGTTGACTGTTATGAAGTGAAGCATGTGTCCACAAAAGCAGAAAACTAGATAAATCAGATTTATCTCAGATGAAATAATAAAATGAGCTAACACAGTTTATCCAATGGCTATGGTCTCCCAGAGCATTATAACATTATCAGCTTAACTATGCAGACGTGAAAGAAACATTTCATTTTCAGGAACTGCACCCTCTAACCAGGTGTCACATTCACCCCACTTGCCTTTAGTCACATTTCTCAGACACAGTTTTGTCTCAATTAAACCGAAATTCACCACTGCCCAACCCAGAAATTCTTAGACATATTAAATTTTGGGAAATGTTGTTCAAACGTATCATTAATGAAAAAAAAAGTTCTCTGAAACATCCACACTGCAAGAGAACCCAATCCTAGCTATCAAATGCTCGCTGAACCATTACATCCAAACATGTTTGCCAAGACAAGATGCAGAAGCACAAAGTAGGCCCAGATTTAACTTCATTTAGAATCACTTTATTTATTTGAAACTATTGCCAACATTATTTAGCCATTCCTCAAATAGAGTTACCACCCATGTCAAACAACGGAGATAGCAGACATAACACCTGCACCCAGGGCCACTCATAAGCTACCATGCGAGGACCCGTGTGTTATTCTCGATCGGAAACACAAACTAGAGTGACAGTTTTAAAACACTTCACAAGCCTGTCTATAAAACTGTTGCAATCTGAAATTACAGTTGACTAATATTTACCATCTGATATATCATAACACTTATTTTTAGCTTTCATTTCTCAACAGAATATTGAAAGTTACATTTAAAAGTTTTTTTTAAAAAAAAACTCTACAGCAACATCGGAATAAAAGATTTTTTATATTTTAATTATTAATATTCCAGTCCATTGTCATCTCCTGTGCAAACTCCACAAACTTTAAGCATTAGAATCCTAAAGATAGAGCGACAGATGACAAAATTACAGACAATTTGTGTATCTTTTAACCCTGTGGATTTTGATGGTTTGAGCATTAACTTCAGGATTAATTACTATATTAAAACAAAAATGTGCAGAGTAGGTGAAGTTTGATGTTTAACTGAGATTCTTTCTGTTCTATCAAATACAATGGGCAAAGTCTCTGACCGTGAAAGACTTGCCACAGTTTTTTTTTGGAATATGATTTAACTGTGAATTTTATAAAATAATACTCTGAAAAAAGGCAATCAAATATGAAGGGATCACACAATAAAGAAAGCGCATTAATTCAGAATTAAGATTGTACATCACCAAGCACATACAGCCAAGAACCGTTTGGAATTTGCTATTGACTATGAGATTTTTAAAAAAAATTTATTTTGTGCTTTCCTTTGAAACACACAACGGTAGCTGTAAACTTGGTTTCATTGTGGTGTTTGTAGCTGTGTTTAAGTTTGGGGCTTTGAAATGAAGTCCAAAAGCTACAAAATGATTCTATAATTCATTGGTGAATCAAATATTAATTGGACCAAAGCAGGTTGTGCGAATTTATCCTTTATCAGTAGGTAGCTATCTCCGGACAAAGCTAAGAGTGCAGTCACAAGAAAAGCGAAAGAAATTTTGGGTATTTACCACTTACAACAATCCTGGCAAATGCAAAGTACAAATAAACTTAATTACTATTTTGATTATTTGATAACACAATCAACATACATTATAAAAAAATAAAATTCACAGTAACAGACATTTAACTCCACTTAGATTTTCCTCAATGCTGACACAATATCCAGTATTTCTACATTCCATGAGATAAGACACTTTAGCAAAGAATCTGCTGTCAGGTTAAGTTCTCAGCAATCCCTGACAATGGTATGAGTCACATAATTCCATGCACCTTAAGTTTCCTGACTGCGGCACCTTTTACCAGCCGCTCCATTACAACACAACAGCACCACCAGTTAAGAAATAAAAACAAACCGAAAACCCGAAATATATACACATAAAAGTGAATTAAATTCATTTTTAAAACATTGCTGCTCCCGTTTTGCCCAGATGAATTATATTCTGCGTTTTATGATCTTATGAGAATTGCTCGATTAAATATTCCTATGTCTGCAGAATACTCAAATCCAATTGGTGTACAAAAATCTCAAAATAACATCAATAATGATCACTTTTTTAACGGTCAGGATCTACTGGAATTTATTCTGCTGGCTGGTTTCGCGCGATTATTTTCTCAGGAGTAAATCAGAAACGGGGAATATATTTGGCAGGTGGTATGTCTCACCACGTTGCAATCGGCAACATTAAGAATCGACAGACCACCAGCTTTTATTGTGAAAATGGCAGCCCAGGCGCCATACAAAGGCAGCAAGTTCAGCGAGGAGTCAATCGCCAGCAGTTAGCCGCCCCAGGTACATGTGTGAACTGATAGAGCGGGGGGAGACTGCAACAATCCCGGGAAGAGTCTGAGAATGCAACCGGAGGCGGGGAATGGGCCCTGGGTAAACTGCGGAGGAGCCCAGGGGACAGAGACTGTTACCCAGGCAAGGGGCAACTGAGCCCAGTGCCATGCGGGTAGGGCCCTGGGGGCACATGGCAATACCAGTCAATGTGACAGCAGGCATGCTGGGCCATGTGACAGTGCCAATGGAGTCATGTAACAATGTAAATGGAGTCATGTGACAGTGCCAATGGGGGTCATGTGAAAATGTCAATCAGTATAACAATTGGCAAGGTTGGATCATGTGACAGTCCATGCCACGATGGACATGGTTGGGTCATGTGGCAATGCCAATGGGTGGGGGGGGGTTCATGCACCAATGTCAGCCAGTGTCACATTGGCCCTGGTGTGATTCCCATTGTTGCTCGGGGATGCGTGCTGTTCTGGAATGCAGTGAGCTTCCCCACAGTCTCCACACACACACAGCCGGCCAAGGACAGAAAGCAGAAGACATTTCGGTGAAAAACGGGGGAGCTTTTTACTTTCCGCTCGGTGCCAGTTTTTGGAATGAGAGAGGTGACACACTGAACCTTGCCCTTCCAAACCGGAAGGCATTATTGCAGCAAGCGCCCGGGAGATAGATGAATGCAGAAAGAGCCGCAACAGTCATGGCTATTGCAGCTTACACCACATCTAGTTCCCTTAGAGTCTGTCCATTCACTCCTTCCATGCGGCTCTTCAATGTTTGTAGGGCGGTTGCTGGCCAGGTTGTTAAACTGGGCAAACCACATTCAGAGCTAGAGCAAGAACCTCACTTAACTTTCCAACTGCTGTGGCAGAGAGGGGGCCCAGAATTTAGCCACCTGACTAAGGCAGACTAAAGCAAGTCCCAAATTAGGACAACGGAACCCTTCCAAACGCAAAAATGTGTTTAGACCGGCAACAAAAACATTTCTTTTTTGACAACGTTGATAATTTTTTAAAATTTAATCTGTTTGCTTATTTTCAATTTTTTGCCCACGGGTAAATATTTAAAAAACACATATAGCAGGGCATTAATCTGGGGATGCTGTCACCAATTTCAGTCTAAATGTTTAAGTGTATTTATTAGTGTCACAAGTAGGCTCACATTAACACCGCAATGAAGTTACTGTGAAAATGTAAACTAGAAAGTTTTTGGAAAAGTGTAAAAGACAAGATGAGGGAGGGAACCGTGTACCAGCGTTAAACTTTTCTCAAGGTAAGCAGTTCTAAAATAATATATATTAATTTTCCTTGACAAATGCTCATGAAATCGAATCCACAGTTACAAAGACTGGAGAATGAAACATTAAATGATTGACTGATGAGGAGGGGTATAAATCTTCATTTTGGAGGGCAATTAACATGTTGATTTTACTTTCCCCTAAGCAATAATTATATTTTTTTGCAAATAGCTCTGCGCCTGTCCGGCTCGTTTTTACTATTAGCCTTGAGAATCTGAGCGGATTTAAACGTAGAGATTTCTCACACTCTTGCTCGGAATGGAATTGGTTGGAAAAAATGTGATGGCGTTTTTATCTTTTTTCCCTAAACGCCCCCTCCCCCCCCCCTCGCCACTGAGAATGCAGTGTCGGCGGGCGGATCAGGAATAGCGCCAGTTTACACCCCATTCTGTTTCTGCCAGAGAACCCCGGCAAAGTGGGGAATCGGCCGAGAAGGATTTTACTGAGCAGGAACTTTGAATGCAATGTCCCCCTAGTTGGACACTCTGTGGGAAATGCTAATGCATCCCAACATATTCCAATGGCACCATTATTCTGCTATGACTGCGCTCTCCCCGTGTTGTCTATAAAATATCCAGAGATTCCCTCAATGATATATGTTATACATATATATTTTGGTGTGCGATTTGAAAACCCATTCTTTGAGCTATATCTGTATCCCATGCTCGGTATAACCTCCTGCTAAAGCGGGGCAGTTTATCTAAGCACCCACCCCATTCTGTCAAAAGTAAATTTATTTTCAAATGTCACCAGGCAGAGAGAGATGGGGTGGGGGTGGGGGGGTCACTGTTTGTGTGGGTGCCTTGTCTGATGTGGGGAAGAATCCTGTTTGCAATCTCATGGGAATGCAGTGCCGGTTGGGATCCCGGTTCTGCTGCTGTTTGGAAGCAGCAGCGAGCTAGCTAGCCAGCCAGAGAATTTCCTCCCCAACACTTTTCACAAAAGCACAGTGTTGAATTTAATCTATTCTCCGCCGCGGTTACAAACCCTCTCGACCGCTGCCCTTTATTTATTATAAAAACCCGAAGCTCCAACCGGTTTGGATTGGATTTTACCAAATGCCAATGCCTCTGGGCACCGACTCCTCCTCACTGAGTCTCCCCGAGTCCAGAGCTTCCCAAGCGGCGGGCGCCCCCACCCCCCCCCCCTCTCCTTACCCCTTCTCCCCACATCTCACACCAAACGCGCCCAGGGAATCTCCAAGCGGGATAGTCCTCGCTGAAGCAAGTTTTTAATGAGTCGCCTCCCGACTAATTAAAACAAAATTAAAAATCAAAATAAAGTCACCGATCACAGTTTTTCTTTGGGGGGGTGTTTTTATTTTGGGACGGGGGGAGGGGGGTGACTGAGGGAGGACCATGTCTCCCCAATTCCAAACAACATGGGGGAGGGGGGTATCGGCCAGGGGAAGCCAACAAGACAATGAGGGCAAGGGGCAAAAAAATCACACCATGTGGGAAAGGATTTCTCCCGCCCCTCTCTCCACACATTTTAAACACCTCCCCATCTACTCATTCAAAAATTAGCTCCCTGTCCGTTTTCCTCTTACCACTTTCCACCAAAAATAAAATCCTTAAGAGAAACGAGGAGCGCCAAGGTACAGGTCAACTTTCCAACCACAACTATACAAAGGCTCCAACCCTCAGTGCGCCCTTTAATGAGTACACAATAGGCACTTATGTAAAAAAAATATTCCCCATTCGACTGAAAGATCTTGATAAAATGCAAATAGCCAGCTTGCCCGGGCAAGCATTTCCGAATGGAAATCTAAAGCTCCATACCTGATCCGTAATGTTAACAGATGATGATCTAGTGATATCCTCGCTGTCTGATTTGGAACCGCCTTCTCTCTCATCAATAACCAAATCGATGGGCATCTTTCCCTTCAAGCAGCTTATATACCGATGGCAAAAATTGTCACATAATTCGTGTACCTACAATCGGAGCAATAATAATGGGAAAATAAAAAAGCTAAAAGGGGGGAGGGGTGGGGGGGGGGGGAAAGCCGCGTCACCTCCACCTCCCCCCCCCCCCCTCCCCCAGCCCCAACCGTAAGGACACAAATGGAGGTCGAGGGTTGGTCTGTGACAGGCGGTTCAAAGTAGTTGGAAGCACTTGGGAACATTGCAATTATCCCCAAGAGACGCACGCATCAAGAATTTGGAATAACTTGCGCAATATAGAGATATCGCCGAAAATTGACAGTGACAAGATAATTCACAACTACAGCATATTCAACATCCGTGTTAAATTCAGCTGCTCCCGAGGTTGTGACCATTACAGGACTGACCCGCATGAGTGACATTTAAGGTAAACACTTTAATTTCATCTAGTTATTTCATTATAACCTTGGAGGAGCCCTGGACACACAAAGGGAGATGTGTAGAATTTGAATATGACACAGATGTCATTCAATGGCCAGCCCTCATATACACTGCCCCGAGACCTCACCAAGTCTATATATGTATATATTATGGCGAGACAGGCAGATTCAAAACATGGCCAAAGCCGCCGCTCACAGATTCAGCCAAACGGGCTGTGATACCAACCCCCTCCCTTCCCAAGCCCCCCAACCAAAAGAGTCCCCCTCCCCCACTTTATATTTCATTAAAATATTCCCCGCGGACTAAGGGGACAAAATATGATGATTCCCCCTTCCCCGTCTAATTAGTCATAATCGTCAGAGTGTTTACATCTTTCGACTGTTTAAAATGTTTAGTCTCAATAGGGGAGGGGGGGGGGGAGGATTTGCGTTAAAAAGATGATCAAAATTAAATCCCGCCGCCAGATTAAAATGAACAAAACGTCGGGGGCGTTTGTGGTCAGGGTTTTAGCGACAGAAATTGTAATTAAACAGCAAGAGGAATGTGCTGCAGGATTGGTTTTGACACTAATTACAAAGGGGGGCCAGAAACGAAGAGATTCATGCAAATGTACTCGCACCCAGGACTACCTGCACAACAGCATCTAAAATACACCAGGAACATGAAGAGTTACCTTCTCTAACTCCAAAAGGTGAAACCTTAATACTTGAATGGCTTGAATCATCTGTAAAAAGGAAGGTGTAGATATCCATTAGCATCCAGAACACACACACAGGGGAAAAAATCTTATTCTACTCCTATCACTTGCAATGGTAAAACCTTTAATATTCTAATATCTGTGTGTGGCAGTGGGGAGGGGGGCTAGATTGAGTTGGGGGTGGACGGTGGCAGGGGGGGGACGTACCTTAAAGGCAGTAAAATTTAATCAGTATAGCTCCATTTTTTCCACATGCTACCTATGCAGCGAAATCAACTTTATATTGAATATGGACAGGAACCAGCATGAGAACACAATATATTCTCTCTCTACCAAGGAACACACTCCATTTTGAAGCCTCTTAGGAATTATACAAAACTTTATATATTTTTGTTTCTATTCTGAATGGTGGAATAAAATCAGTTTGGGGAGGGGGGAGGATTTTTTTTTTAAAAAGCGACTCTTTAAATTCTCGAGGCGAACCTCGAGAACCATTTGTACATAGCTAGACTTCCAGTCGGGGGACGGAGAAGCCAAGAGTCGCCGAAACTCCAGATCTCGGGACTCACAAATCATGAGCCGAAAGCGAAATTAATTTTAAATAAATAAACCCACACATCATCTCCAGTGGATTGACAGCTGTACAATCAGTGCGAGCGATGATTATCGCTGGTGACAGTTCAAACCTATCATAAAATCAAAAGCGCAGATTTGCAATGGATTGTAACGATCACTATCCGCAATTCTCAAAACACGGGACTGTGTTAAACTACAAACATCACCGCGTACGCCGGAGTTAACTCCCAAACAGAACTGGGGATTTGGCTAATAAATATATCTGTCTAATATATATTTGTTTGGATTAATAAGAACGCGCTCGCAAGTTTCTCCGCAATCTTCCTTCCTCTTTGCAAAGCTACCAAGCTTACCAAATTATCCAGCTCGGGGTTTGAGGAAAATAGAGGTTTCTCTGCTCGAATCTAAAGTGGGAAGATAATAAAAGTGTGATTTGCCCCCCGTTCTGCACGGTCAGAATTTGCCAGAATGCACATTTCCAAACTTTTACAATTCCTAATTGTACTTTCAACATCACACACACACACACACACAGAAAGATCAGATTGGTTCACCTAGCATGCGGCTTTAAGCGTTGATTGTGGTCGAATAAAAAGTAAGTTACTACATTTCTCAGGAGTGTTTTATATATATATATTTTAAAAATGATATTCACAGGTTCTTACAAAACAGCGTTTTCTTTCGCATAAAGCGTGGAGCGACTGGTTTTCCTCTGGCAAGCAAGTAACTTGACACGCGAAACAACAAAAAAATAATACTCCGATTACTATCGGTTTAGATAGTAATTGTCCTGTTCGCTCCTGATTCCGGGGGCAAACCTTCTGAGACCGTTCGATTTGCGATTGTTAATCCTCCAACATTTGTTTTAGCTGTTTGGTAGGTTTTTTTTTGCCTGCACAAGGCACGCTGCAGACCAGAGGAAAAGGTGCGTCCAGCCCGCTTAAATTACTGGCATTTTCTTACTTTCTTAAATAATATTTAAGGTTGGAAGGTTTAAGTGGACCATGCGAGGTAGCTGACCTGTTTAGCGAACACTGCTATGTCTTCATTGAAAGACTCGGAAGAGCAGACATCACCGCCTGCTACTCCCGGTTCCCGAGGTGTACAAGTTGCTAATTCACATTTTTCAAAAATCAGTGCTAAAAGGGGAAACAGCGGATGTCTGAAAGAGAGGATTGAATGTCAAAGATAATACAAAAAAAAGCAGAGAGAGACAGAGAGAGAGAGAGAGAGATTCCCTTGCAAGTGACTTAATAGAATAACCGAGACAACAGCAAGGCAAACTTCTCCAAAAAGTACTTGTTGAATTCTGGCTTTAACATAAATTACAGTCGTAAATTGTGTCAAAATTAGTTACTGGAGAAAGACCGCGATCCTGTCTAGTGACCAAAAATCTTAACAGTGACCTCTTAACGTCCAAGACACGCAGAATAAGCCAGAATTTAGCAGTAAAAATGGCCCAGAAGTAAAGCAGCCATTTTGGACGTCAATTTGGTATTTTTTTGAATAGCTTATAGCCAAAAAAATATTACATTGACAAAAACATCCATCAAAAGCAGCAGCGACCAGCCACTATTATTTACAGTTGCAAATGAAATTAAACTGACACGAGGTTGTTCCAAATTTAAATCTCTCCCACAAAATGTAAATGTAAGCAAGTCCCACATGCTAAATGAAAGTTTGGCTATTTTTTTTCTATTTTTAAATTTTAAAAAACCACAGAACAATTTAAAAAAGTAAACCCAACATGTCACACGCGAGGTCTCTCCCCACAGCTCAAGAAATGATCTGAAGAAGTGGTAAAATAAAACGTAGAAGCTACCCACCCGTAGATAGAATCTTTATCTCTCTTTAATGCATCGTTTACAGAGGAGCCCATACTCGGCGGCATGGTATTGGCGTGGTTCGAGTGCGGATATTGGTGGCTGTGTATCGGCGGCCCGTGATTCAGGTGGTGGACAGGCTGCATGGATCTGGGAGCGTGAGGGTCACCGTATATCGTGGTGGGGATTCCTACTCCATCCATACCCCCGTAATGTGAGATTTCATCATACTGTGTGGGGAAAAAAAGCAGGGGGGGGGGGGGATTGAAAGAGAGAGAGAAACAGAAAAGTGAGGGACGGGGAAATCAGCATGTCAGCAAAGTTAAGAGTACCGAAAATATTATTTTTTAAGTAACGCACTTCACATCCGAAGTTGCTGAGAGAACAAGGGGCGAGAAAGAGAGAGAGAGAGAAGGAGAATAACATTTAAGTCAAAAGTTTTCAAAAGCGGGCAGCAAGCGCAAGCCCTGGGAGAGACAGAAAGACGGGACAAAATGCACTTGTACCACAGTTGGAAAGACTCACTTACCCTCTGCGCCATCGGCCTGTCTCGAACCCTTCTCTCTGGAGCAGTTTGTGCTGGACTCCCTACAGGGCCAGTATCAGAAAGATATAAACACGCCAGTCCACAGGCAGCTGAAAAGATCCCTGTAAGTCCCCCTGTTTTCTATAGATGATCTTAGCTCAGAGTCTTCAGTTGAAACTCGGTGTGAGAGAGGGGAAGGGAGGGGGAATATCTCTGGGCAACGATACAGTATATATATCTCTATATATCCCGGTGTATAAATATCCTTCTCCGGCAGCACAGCACCTGGGCGCATTGGAGAATCCCGTCCCCCCCAAAAGCCAGGGAAAGCGCCCCTCAAACAAAACTGCCCTGTCTCATGGCTTTCTGGCACTCCGGCTGTCAATCAAGACAAGGTTGTCAAGGTAGTGAATAAATGATGATCCGTTCTGCACTTCCACTGGTCGGTCGGGGGTTGGTGGTGAGGAGAGAGGGAGGGGGGAGGGAGGGGAGGGAAGGGAAAGGAGGGGGGGGGGGTGGTGGGTGACACCTTTTAGCGATGGCAGCGAGATCTGCCCGCAGTACTGCAGCCTCTTCTCTCTGTCTCCCCCACCCACCCCCCCCCCCCACCCCCCACCACCTCCTCTTCCTCCTCCTCCTCTTCCCCGGGGTCCGTCTGCTCTTCCCCCCCCCTCCCCTCCCCTCCCCAGGGCTGTCCAGAAGAGCCTCGGAGAGCCGGTGCTCGGGGTGGGGGGTTATGTGTGCCCGCCTCACTCTCTGCCGACTTTGGAGATCTTTAAAGGGCCCGGCGCCGTTGCCCCAGCCTTGCGGAGCCAGAGGTGGGCTTGCACAGAATGCAGGAACCCGGAAGCAGTGGTGGCCATAACAGGTCGCGTCTTACACAAGGCGCACCGGACTACTTCATCTGTCTCACACAGGAGGGGTGGGGAGAGAGAGAGACACACAGAGAGAGAGACGGAGCTGTGGATAGGGACAGGGACACACAGTGCAATGCAAAAAAACACCCACACCAACAGACAGGTACACAGTCCCCCCTCACACCTCTCCCAGCTGCACCTTTGACAATTCATCCCCCCAGTATTTATTTATTAACATTGAAGGCAACTACATCACTCATCTTCAGCGGAACGCACAGGAGAACAGAGTTGCCTCTTCAACAATTGCGTGTCCCGCTCCTGGTCTCTCTGCATCCATTAACTTTTTACCCCCTTAAACAAAAGTCAAAACAATTACTTTGTTATTTCATCCTCACAGACCCCGCACAGACAGTGGGGGTCTGCCAGCAAATTGTGTCCAAATGAGGGGAGCAATTCGACTTGGTGCCTTTGACACTTCTTCCTAGTTAACTCCTCTGGATGTGTGAACTGTTAATGAAATGCTTTGATTTACGGAGCAGTGTGTCAATATTGTTTGCTAAATATATGTGACCAGAACAGACCTGCTCGCTTCAAATTACACCCAACTTTTGTTTCACTCACGCCGTTTGTGTTTGATATATATATATAGGATATAATATTTATACACTATGATCCTCTTTTCTATTTATTTTTGTTTTGCCAAACCCTCGGTGTTATTGTTCCGCCGGCTAATTTGCGAAGATTAATCCAGTCCTTAAAGATTAACCCAAATCTATTCGTTTAGTAAATGTTTCTCGCTATTGCCACTTCCCTTTGCGAATTGCCGAAGCCTAACATTCACAATCAAATGAAGAATCTCCAGTCCACCTCCTTCCTGGCGTTGCTGCGGTGTCACTTTGCAAAGGTGTGCGTTCCCTCAGATGTAGCAAGTTGTGGTCATGGTTTGCATTTCTCCCTCTCTCTGTGTCTCTCTCCGTTCCCCACCCCCCCCTGTTTTACACAGAGAATGAGCCAGCCCGGAGCTCTGTGGGCACTGGAGATGGAGCCAACGTCCAATCAAAGTGTGCTGTGGGAAGACCACACTGCGATTGGCTTTTCCCGTGATCAGTTATGGAAGGATGCATCGGTAGCCAAAGGGATTGGTTTAAACCCATGGACGGAGGCGGGTCCATCCAAGCCGCACTGACTGACTGCCACCAGCCCCACTCCCTGTTCCAAAAAAAAATCCCCCCCTCCTCTCCCGCTGTTCCCCAGTCAACCCCCTCCTCGCCACATCCACTCCAATAACTTTATTCTGTATAAAGGGATGTTTCTTTTTTTGTCCTCTGGAACTCTTACACCTGGCTGCAAGAGAGTGCATTTTAAAACATGCTTTTAAAACTCTTGGTGAGGGGTTGGGGGACATAAAATAAAACAATTCCGATTGATCTGACCGAAAGCCCACAGCTAGAAGTTGCCGAGGAATTTGCGAAAGTTAAATTGCCACCAAGATTACATCCAAATGCCCTCCTCGCGTGTTTAAACAGTTCACCCCGAGAGAGTGAAGTATGCAAAGTGATCGCTTATTTTGTTTCTTTTTAATTTTAGGGACAGCGGATCAGAAACGCGCACCACTTGCTCTGGACTGGGGGGAAAAAACACACAATAATCTAATATCATCCCCGAGATTACAACCATCCGTTCTGGTGAGAAGCCTCCTATGATCGGGAAACGATTCAATCCACGCCAGTGTCTCCGGTAAGGAAAGATTTCTTTCTTGCAGTTCTTACGAGACGAAGATTTGAAATGAAAGGTCCCCCCAAAGAGGGGGGAACTGCACGAAAGCGCAAAAAGTGTTACCAAACCCCATTTGAGCAGTGAGCGACCAGTCTAACTCAGACCTCCCGCAGAAATGGGCCACGATCTACCTTTTTTCCAGGGCTAACGTGACACGATATTAATTTGTTTACTGGCCTGGCTGTTGTGTATCTTTTTTCTTTACAATAGTTAGTAAACAGTTATTGCAGTTAACACACGCGGGGGAGAGCCGGGTTCTGATCTCCCGCCACGCTCACAACAGATTATTCACTAAATCATTGCAACTAATGTCCATTGGGGCAATGGAGTGGCGGGGGTGGGTTAAAAGCGAAATAAAATTTCTGTGAGCGAGTTGTGTGATTTAAATGTCGAGGCGCCCCCAAACTTCTGCGGCACAAATCCTCCTGATCAAATCCCAACACCAACTTCTGACACTTGGGTACTAACACGACTTTCCCCTAAATTGAAGAGTAAATGAGGGTGGTGGGGAGTGGGGAGGGGGGGGGGGGTGGGCAAGAGTTTTAAAATGGACAGCACTTCATTCGAAACGCCACTTAGTATATCCAGGCAGTAACGGAATATAACCCACCGGATTGAACCAGAGCGCGCCGAATCTAAATTCTATTCTCGATCCCGTGTAGATTCAGAATGCCAAAATATTATTTTTAGTTAAGTTGTATTCTGCACAGCTGCACAATGTTTACCTTCCTCTCCCAGATTCAGGACAAATAACAATAATGTTAACATTTAGCAGGTTACAATAGTTTGATCATATCTATCTCACAATTTACACACCTTATATTTTTATTAGATATATTTGTGTGTGTGTATTTTACTCTTAACATATGTGCAGTTTAAAAGGCGGACGCTTCTTTTAAATCATGTTTTCTGCAGAGTACGTAACATACATCCAATCGCTGAAAAACTTGGAATATAAACCCGGGAATGGCCATGGGAGGCAGGGATTTATTTCGAAATCTCTCTTATTAATAATCGCCGCCTCATGTTGTTTATTGAGTAATGAAACCCGCACACCGCGTGCTTCGCGTATTTTCACTTTCCCCCTTCTCTATCTTTTCGGTAGATTGGAGTTTGGTTTGATGTATTAAAACTCAGCTTGGTTTCTGCTCACTGGCACTGGGCGGTGGGCGTGGGGGGTTCTCACACGGGAGGTGGGGTGGGGGGGACAGTATCGCCCGGGAGGCGAAAACCCCCTTCCCCACTCGATACACTCGCCCCCGGGGAATGTGCGGTTCTGTTTTTCTTTTCGCTTTGAGATTTCCTGAAGCTGCGAATATCATGGGGAAGGGTAAACAATGGGGAGGAGAGAGAGAGAGAGGGAAAGAGAGAGGGATATAAAGGGAGAGGGATAGAGGGGGAGAAGGAAAGAGAGGGAAAAAGCGAGGGGGAGAGGGAAAGAAAGAAGGGGAGAGAGGTAATGTGAGAGGGGGAGAAAGAGGGATAGAAAGGGAGGCGAGAGGGATAGAAAGGGAGAAGGAGAGGGAGAAGCAGGGAGAAAGAGAGGGGGAAATGAGTGAGGGAGAGAGGGGGACAAAGAGAGAGGGATAGAGAGGGAGAAGGAAAGAGAGAGGGGAAAAGCGAGGGAGAGAGGGAAAGAAAGAAGGGGAGAGAGGGAATGTGAGAGGGGGAGAAAGAGAGGACGGGGAGAAAGAGAGAGGGAGAGAAGGAAAATGAGGGAGAAGGAAAAGGAAAGAGAGTGAGAAGGAGAGAGAGGGAGAAAGAGAGAGGGAAGGAGAAAGAGGGAGAAAGTCAGAGGGTGAAGGAGAAAAGAGAGGGTGAGGGAGAGGGAGAAAGAGAGATGCGTGTGAAGTTGATCAAGGTCATTAGTTCAGAGAGTAATGCGGCCAGAGCCCCTGGGCGTTCAGAGAGATCTCACCCTGCAACCCCCCCACCCCCCCCCCCCCCCCCCCCCCACACCACTTCTGGCCAGAGCAAATGTTCTTAAAGATTTGCTCTGTTCCTTGGTCGTGTTAAAACAGTGACCTAACTCTACCTCAACTCACAGTTATCAAAAAAAAGCCCACCCTCTCTCCCCGCTGAAGCTTGTCACAAAGTTTAGATTCACTGGAAGATGACAGTGACACGCCTGGCACACTGAGCTGTGGCGTGTGTTTTACAAGCTCACCCCTTCCATTCCTTTTTTTTCAGCGTGAAAGCGAATTTGAAGAAACCGCCAGTCATTTGCTATTTGGAAGGTTTGAAAGAGTTTGTCGGTTTTGTGTCTGTTGATGGACTTGAGGGAGGATACATGGGGGAGTGGGAGTGAGGGGGTGGCTGGAGGGGGAGTGGGAGTGAGGGGGTGGCTGGGGAGGTGGGGGGGGGGGGGGGGTGGTGGTGGTGATGAGATGTTTCTTTAAACAGAGGACTGCCTTGTCCACTCGCTGTGTCATGCAGAGGTCAGCGTGGGTTACAAGGCAGGAGAGAGACAGAGTTCGAAACTTCACTCCAAGACACTTTCAGCAGTGCGACAGGGACAGAAACTTACCGAGGGAATTCCTGGGGAGAAGCTAGCCTTGGGAGCCGCCTCCCTCCAGCCTTGTCATTCTTTGTTTTAAATTCTATATATATAAAATCGAGACTTCTCAATCTAGGGACTGAAACAGAAAATGGGGAGGGAGGGGGGAAAAAACAAAAAAAAATTCCTGGATGTTAAGAGAGAGAGAAAATAAAATTCCAAGCGAATTAACAATTTAACCAGGATTGCTTATCCCCAAAGCTGTGGCTCGCCCCCCGAGACAGCCAAACTTTGCAATCATTTTATCCCGGGAAGTCACATTGTGATTACAATTAGTTGGCAGCTCGGCCAGAATGATGTTCAGTTGATGTTCGTGAACAATCAGAATTTTATTCCCGAAGTTCCTGCTTTATTTTTTTATATATCACAGATGTACCGGAGAGAAGTCAAAAGCAAAAGCAATGAAAGCTTTAAAGGCGATGTGTTGGTGAAAGTTATTAGAGCGAGATCATTAATTAGCGATTTACCCAGCTCTGAGCGAGTGCAATATTACACGCGTTTTCATCCCGTACCAGCCCCCTGAGCCGATCAGAAGTCCTCACCGTCTATTGTAACATTCTAACTTGTAAATTTGTTCGCATCTGTCCAGCTGAATGTGCCAGTTAGGTCCCACACCTTGGGGAAGATTCTTGCGGGCAGTTACTGCTTCTCAGGTAAGATATCAGGCGTTGTCCTATCAGTTTTTCCTCCCTGGGAGGTATTTGATTTTTTTTTGGCCTCACCGTGAGCGAATGGAACGAATTACATTGTACTCAACTTTGAATATTCAGACTGGGGGGAGGGGGGGGGGGACGAAAGGGGCAAATTCTATACAGAGAGACGGGCTAAGAAACAGTGCCCGGCAGGGGAAAGGAGAACTTGTCCCAGCCTCTCTCCCCTCCTGATCCTGGGTTGAGTTTTGACTTTATCCACTCAGGACTGCGACACTTGCGCCGTCTACAGGAACACTGGCAAGCAGCACCAAGCCGACAAACCCAAATATTTGAAAGGCAGCAAAGATATACTTGTAAAGACAGCCCGGTAAGAGATTGTTACCGCACTCGCTCTGCCGAAATCTGCACTTTGCTTTTGTACTGTTGGCAAATTTAACATGATTGTGGGCCTAAACCCAGAATTGCTTTAGAATCACAGAACCTCCCAGCCAAGCTTAGGACTTTATTCCTTTCGATTTTAAAACAGAAATGATCTCCCTTTTTCTCCCCGTCTCCCTTTTACGGTTGAATTGGATTGGGAGCAGTTTACCGGGCTCCAGTGTGCAGAGGCCGCAGCGTTGCGAGGGAATTGGCTGACTCCAAACCCTACCCACACCGCTCACTATCCAAATCTCTCGCTGGGTCCCAGTTCAATGAGGTGATGTTACAGTAAAAAAATTAAAACGCCAAAAAGGTGTGCAGGAGATAGGAATGGGGCGAAAGGAAGGACCTGTGTAATTCTGAGTAAAATAATAACTGGAGTCCAGGCGTTTGCAAACCCATTTTTTTAAACTAAAGGTTGCAACTAAAACTTGATATGGGTATCAAAAAGGCTGAGAGTTCAAATTTGATTTGCTTCACGTGTCTGTTAAAATAACTTATTTCATCCATCGACATCCATGCGATTTGTCAGTGAGCGCATATTTTAATGCACGTCCAATCCTTCAATTATCAATATATATTAGGGCGTTTAATCATACATAAAACTATCTTGCATAATTTATCGAGGAGCGGCGTTCCTTTTGTTCCAAAAGGGCTGCTATAAATATTGGTGCCCCTGTAATGGAGACTTTATTCGCTGGATTCCTTGCTTTTGCTCCTTTTGCTCCCGCCTACCGTGTTTTGTACAGGTGTCACAGGCAGGCGGAGGCACATTGTAAACGGCGCATTAGTCTATAATCTTTTAAATTAATTAATTGACGCTTTTCTGAAGTCTTATAGATCAAAGAATAATTGGAAATCTAAATGAAGCAATGATTGACGTTAATTTAAAAGTATTGGAGTTTGCCTTGCTATAATAAATTCATCGAACCTAATGGCTGGTTTGCAAACATTTATAAGATGATTCTTTTTTTTAATACTCGCGGATGTTCGAGATAGATCATTGATAAAGATAATTAATTTCTATATTTCGAAGTGTTTATCTCCCCAACTACTAATTTTTTTTTGCGGATTCCCTTTTGTTTAATTGAGATAGGATCCAGGAGGAACACAGGTTTCGGTTCTTTAGTGCAGTGCACAATGCACTCATGTTAAAATTCTTCCCGAGTTATAGAAACTGTATCTGCACACTTTCTGACATCCAGCAGTCACTTCTGTGGCGAGGAGAACAAGTCCTACACAACCCGCCCCCCCCCCCCCCCCCGACTGCCCTTATTCATGCACTCGCAATGTCCCGTTCATATTTTTCAGTCGGATGTTAGTTAAAGTCAAAAGCCTTTCTGTCGGTACAATCCTAGGAGATTGAGTAACAACCTCGCCAGGAGACAAGGCAAAAGGAAGACTCCAATATCTTCTCTCGACCCCTTTCTCCCTGCAGAAGCCTGCACTGTCTGCTGCGCACTAATACGTTCCTCCACCCAAGGTTCAAACTCTTATTCATGCCTTATCCAACTTTAGTAAAGTTTTACGGCCCGGCAGTTCTTTCCTACAACAATTATCTTTGCATGTGAATGTACTACAAGTGGGATCTATTTCAGTAAAGTGATCTAATCGCCCAATCTTTTTTTTTACATTGTTTAAAGAAAGCTTCTAGCGTCAGTTTCTCCAAATGAATTTATTCCCTGTGAAATATTGTGGAGAACAATGGGGTTTTATTCTCGAAGAAACGCGAATGGGAGAAAGACTATTTTTTTACAACTAGCTAAACAACACTTTTTGTCCTGAAATGTACATTAGATTTGGAAACATTTTGTGAGGAGTTCTGTACAATCTTTAATAATAAAAATAAACAAATGAAAATCGTTGAGGTTTTTTTTTGCTGTTGAATTCTTTTCAACTAACTCCTGGGCGCAAAGGAAACGAGAATCCTGAAATATCACAGATTGCTGAATGTTTAGACGATTATATTCTATGTTGTTTGACACCAACGGCGACTTTCAACTCCGGCAGGGTCTAATTTATACGGAATTGTGAATGTGCGCGCTGGAAAGATTTTGCATGCCTAATATCTAAAGAACATCATTGCACACACATTAGCAACATATTATATGCTTAATTTCACGTCGGTTTATTTGTATTTTGTTAAAATAATTGATTTCAGAATGTGCAAAATTAGAAGCTTCCACAAATGAACAATTGTACACATATATTTGCATACTTAAATACATTAATTGACACATACAGCATTTGCATGTTAAATATTCACTTTCCTAAATACATTCATCTCTCCCCCCCCACCCCCGTACCAAATAAAATCATTATCACTGTCACAATTTAATTTAATCCGAAACTGAGATATCTTTGGTTAAAATATTCAGATTGAGGTAATCAAAAACATTTATAAACAGAGATATCTATTTACCAACAAATTCTTTTGCACTCAGATCTGCCTACTGACACGCATAGCAGGCTTCCAATGTGCATCAAGATATCATAAGGCAAACAGGGGAAGTTCATTGCTTGGAGTGTGTTGTCAATCACCCAGCATGTTGTACTGTCCTCACTGACATTTATTAGTGTTAAAACGTAACGTGAAGTTCAGAGTTTCAAAGTTGCCCCTCTGTACGGGTTTTAGAAGTAGAATTGGCACTTTCATAAAAGGTTAAACATTTTTATTCGTACTGGAAGTGTCCCATCGACGATTCACTTTTACCAATTCTGAAATACTGAACACGGTACCGACAGGATTAAAACATCTAAAACAAGCCTGGTAAAGTACGAAATCAAATCGCTGCCCATCCTAGGCACCGTTATACTCTGCAGCAATACTATCTGTTCCAGAAACACATCCTAGATTATTTTGTTTTGCCGCTGATTCCTTTTTCTTTCAAACTGGCTAGTTATAAGGATAACACAAAAATTATCAAGGACATATATTTTGGATATTTAAAAAAAATACATTTTGGAAACATATTTTGAGAAGATAAAAAAAGATTGGATTGAACTTCCCCTGGCACCTGGAAAGAAAATGTCACCCATTCAACTTGTACCTTTAATTTCAAGGAACAACTTCATGCATCCAAAGAAATGAACAGTTCAAAAATCCGATTTCAACTTCAACCTCTAACATGTGAAATATTGATTTGATTTTGCTTTGATTTGATTTATTATTGTCACACGTATTAGTGTACAGTGAAAAGTATTGTTTCTGGTGCGTTATACAGACAAAGCATACCGTTCATAGAGAAGGAAATGAGAGAGTGTAGAATGTAGTGTTACAGTCATCGCCAAATCTGTAAGAAATTGAATTAAAGCATTGTTAGAGAATTTAAAAGAGTTAGATGAAGTTTTAGAGGCATAGAACGAGAGTAAAGGATAGAATTAGAAGGTATGCTGGGCACAGCTTGCAAGAAGTTGCCTCGCTCCAGTGCCATCTTGGAAAGAAAAAAAATATTGGCCGTTCATTCTGTTGAATCAATAGTGTTCATTCTGGTAAAAATAAAATCCTGCAACGTACTTTTCTTATGCAATAATAAAATAAGTTACATTTGACTAACGATTAAGTCTCACAGATGCTTGTGCAAGGAAGTGCCTATCAAACACTCATACTGAAAGGGAAGTTCTGAAGGAAAATTAAAAACAAACATCGAAAAGGATTGAAAACTAAGTTTGGGATATTCATAGTTAAAAGTTACTGCATTTTGATGTTATTCAGAGTCATGGTTAGCATGGTGAGATTTCTTACTGTGCCCACCCCAGTCCAACGCCGGCATCTCCACATCATGGTGAGCAAGATATAAGCTGTAGTGTGATCAAGGAAGTACAGATGATATCACAGAGTGAAGCTCAGGTCATTTAGGAATGTCATCTGAAGCTCAGGACTGAACCACTGCTTTCAAATTGCACCCTCCTATTTATAATTCATGCTGTACATTTAATTTCTATCACTAATGGTGTAAATATTGCTATTTTCAGCCAAGATTCTTTATCTGGAGGGGATGCAAAGTAAGGAAGCTGCATGCAGCTGTCAGTAGCTGTTTTATTCTTAATGTTTAGCTATTGTAACAGTGGTTGATGCAAATATTTCTCCGTTGCCATTAGCAGTGAGAAAGAGAAGCTGGGAAGAAGTTGCAGTGAAACTGGAACTCTCTTTTGAAGTATCAAGTTCTTTAAAGACCTCTACAGTAAATTAGCAGCTGAGAGTAGCTCACAATAGTATGATATTTATGGAAGTACATCAAAGGCATTTGTAATGTCATTATTGTAGGTTTACACTGAGGTAATCTACAACTGATTACAGAGGACCCTGACATTCATTATATAATATAACATGAAATGTGTCACACACACAAGTACAACAATACAAACATTAAATGAACCCGATAGCAATTGTGATTCATATCTTGCATTCTCTTTACGGGAGAGGGCGAATTATAAACCCTGCCTCTCTGCTGTTGGCAATGACAAAGTCCATTAATGAAATATTTTAATTGGCCAAGACTGTTTGAAATGTCCAAAGCAGTCAAAATAAAAAGTAAGCACGCTAGAGTATTAACACATGGCACTATGTAGTTTAGGAATGTGTCCATATGCAGCAAGAACTGGACAACATTCAGGCTTGGGCTCAGAATGGCAAGTAATGTTTGCGCCACACTGGTGCCAGGCAATGACAAAATCCAACAAGAGAACATCTAACCATCTCTCCTCGACATTCACTAGTATCACCATTGCTAAATGCTCCATCACCAAACTCCTTGGAGGAGGGGCTTACCATCGACCAGAAACTGAACTTGACCAGTAACATAAATACTGTGGCTACAAGAGCAGGTCAGAGGCTACAGAGTTTCAGGAGAATATCTGACCTGTTGACTCCTCAAAGCTTAATCACCATCCACAAGGTGCCGTTCAGAAGTGTGATGGAATACTCTCTTATCCAAATGAGGCAGCTCCAAACATACCCAGGAAGCTCAGCACCGTACAGGACAACACAGCCCGCTTGATTGGCACCACATCCGCCACCTTAAATATTAATTCCCTCCACCACCAACACACAGAGGCAGCAGTGCGTACCATATTCAAGATGCATTGTAGCAACTTGCCAAGGCTCTTTCTTGGTGAAGAAGTTAACCTTCCAAACTCCCCCACGTAGAAGGACAAGGGAAGCAGACACGTGGGAACAACACCACCTGCAAGTTCCCTTCCAAGTCACACACTATCCCGACTTGGAATTATATCCCCGTTCCTTCACTGTTGCTGAGTCAGAATCCTGTAAGTCTCTTCTGTACAATACCGCAGATGCAGTTACGTCACATGGACTGCATTCCAGAGGGCAGCTCACCACCACTTTCTCAAGGGCAATTGGAGGTGAGTAATAAATGCTGACCTTGTCAGTGATTCCCACATGAAAGGACAAAGAGTCAAATGCAGCATCTTGACTATAAGTTTAAGCAGGCCAATCACAGGAAAAATTATCTTTCCTAACACGGGGCATAGGCTGGATTATCTGTAACAAATGGTCCACCTCCTGACCCTTAAAGGGGTATTCATAATCCAGAACATCCAGGGCGGGAATGTGCTGGAATGCTCATGGGGAGGGTGGGGTACAGCCCTAACATTCGAGAAACCTGACACCACCCAGACCAGAGAAGACCACGTGGTTTGAAACCTCCAGCCCTTTCACTGATGAACATGGCTGGAGTGTGAGCAACAGGATTCACTTAAAACATACCTCCTTTGCCTTCAGTCTGAACCACTGGGACAAGTAAACCTGTGGGACACCAAGTTCCACTCTAAGTGTGGCACACACTTGAAACTGTCACCATAGTTTCATCATCACTGGGTCAGCATTCCAGCATTCTCAGTCTACCACAGCAATAACTTGTCTACGCAAAGTAAAATTCCAGAGCTTAGAGCACAGCCAGATAAATGCATGGCCCATCATAGTGGGGGTGCAGTTAATGAGAGGCTAGAATGGGAGGAATGCAGAGATCCCAGTGGGCTGCGGAGCTGGATGAAATTAGGATAGATAGGAAAGGGCAAGGCCATAGAGGGATTTAGCACGCACATTAGAATTTTAACTGAGAGCTAACAACCAGCGCAATGGGAATGGGTGGGTGGAACTTGGTGTAATTTAGCATGCTGGCAACAGAGGTTTAGATGATTTCAAGTTAATGGGGGTTGGAAAGTCACAGGTTGATCAGCAGAACATTGGGATATTCAATCTCAGAGGTAATAAAAATATGGATGAGATTTCAAGCAGCAGATGGGTTGAGGGAGAGGTGATGTTCGAGGAGGGGGTTAGGCTGTCTCGGAGAGGAGATGGAGATGCTATGTGGTCAGGAGCTGGATATGAGCTGAATGGAATGCTGATGTTGGGAACTTTCTGCTTTAGACTGAGATGGCGGGGTGAGAATTGAAGACTAGGGTATGGAATGTGTGACAGTGCTGAAAACAATAGTTTATTGGTGTGGCACGTTGGCCAGTGATTAGCACTGCTGCCTCGCAGCGCCAGGGACCCGGGTTCAATTCTTGGCTTGGGTCACTGTCTGTGCGGAGTCTGCACATTCTCCCAGTGTCATAGAGGTTTACAGCATGGAAACAGGCCCTTCAGCCCAACTTGTCCATGCCACCCTTTTTTTTAACCACTAAGCTAGTCCCAATTGCCTGCATTTGGCCCATATCCCTCTATACCCATCTTAGCCATGTAACTGTCTAAATGCTTTTTAAAAGAAAAAAAATGGCACCCAATGTGGGGTGCGTGGGTTTCCTCCGGGTGCTCCGGTTTCCTCCCACAGTCCGAAAGATGTGCTGGTTAGGGTGCATTGGCCATGCTAAATTCTTCCTCAGTGTTGGAGTGTGGCGAACTAGGGGATTTTCACAGTAACTTCATTGCAGTGTTAATGTAGGCCTACTTGTGACACTAATAAATAAACTTAAAAAGCTTTAAGTAGTTCCTGTCCTCCGAGTATTTACTTGGTGGAAATTTCAGCTCAGCCAGGTTTGGGGTAAGCAATGCACCAACTCGATCGAATACAGCGGAAACAGATTTATGGAGGTGAAGGTGAGGTGGAGCTGGGTGTTGTCTGCAGATTCAATACCAGTGCGGGGGTACCATCACCACAGGAATCCAGGAAAAGCCCCAGTGACACCTTCACATTGCAACAAGAAGCTGGGTAAGGAATGGAACCTTGTAACCCCCCACCTCTGGGCTGGAAATGAACAGAGTCACAATATTCAACATCAGTCGCTGAAAGTAAGCGTGCATGTACAGCACGCAGTAACAAAGGCAAATGGTATGTTGGCCGTCAAAGTGAGAGGAATTGAGTATATGAATAGAGATGTTTTGCTGCCATTGTATAAGATGTTGGCGAGGCCACATCTGGAGTACTGTGTGCAGTTTTGGTGTCCTTATCTGAGGAAGGATGTCCTTGCTATAGAGGGAGTGCAGCGAAGGTTTACCAGGCTGATTCCTGGGATGGCACGTCAGTCATATGAGGAGGGACTAAGTTGATGAGGATTATATTCACTGGAGTTTAGAAACGTGGGAGGGGATCTCATGGGAGCTTCTAAAATTCTAACAGGGTTAGACAGGTTGGATTCAGAAAGAATGGGGGCGATTCTCCCAAAAGTGCTGAATTGATGGGAAAACTGTTCTAGATCACGACTGTTTCTTTAGTGCAGCTTCAAACCTGAATCTCCACACTCTGTGCACTACACAGGCCCCAATCGGGAATCTCATTAAAAACATGTGGGGGCGGGGCCTATTCACGCTGGAGTTTGACAGTTCTGGAACTCCGAGCATGTGCAGTGGCCTCAATCTGTCAGACTGCCCATTTGCTGTCCAGCTCAATCACTGGCCAGCCTGGGACCCCCGCAGTGCTGCCCCTCCAGGCCCCCCCACTGCCCGATCGCAGCCCCCACAACAATTCCCGGGCCAAACCTGACCCCGCCCCCCCCCGCCCCCTCCACCGCCCCGAAGCATCCTGATGTCCAGCCCACCTCCCCAGCAGTGACGCTCCCCCCACCCCCCTCGCCCCGGCAGACCCGCCCCCGCTGACCCCCCCCAGGAGGCAGACCCCCCTCTGGCAGACCACCACCCCCAGCCCCCCCCTCCCCCCGATCGTTGGCCTCTCTCGAGCTCAGACCGACCCCCATGCAGAGTGACAGCGGGACCCCCCAACCTACCGATCGTGCCCTGAGCCCCGCCCACAATAGGCCCCACCCACTTGGCACTGCCCGATGCCCGGTGGGCAGTGCCATGGTGCCCCCTGGGCATGCGCACTTTGCCCCATGGGCAGTGCCTGGGGACACAGGCTGGCAATGCAGGGTGCCCATGCCCAGGGGCATCACTCCCCCACTGCCCAACCCTCTGGGGGGCCCCGATTGCCCCCCTTCATTCCGGCGGGGTCTTCGGCCAGTTCCCCAAATGTGGGGAGCTAGTCTGAACCCAGCGGAATGAAGTACTCCTGGCGGGGTGGGAGATTCTATCGGGCCCGGCAACTTCCGTGCTGGGCCCAATAGTCACATGCAAAACATATTTAAACTACAATTAAAAAAAGATTCAAATGCCTTATCTGTCATCCCGCCAGTTTCCAGCGTGGTCTGGACTCCGACTGTTCTCCAATTCTGGGAGATGCGCATGTGTTCCCAGCACATGCACAAATCCCGGAAAAAGGCAGATGCCGCGATTTTCTGGACCGGACCCGCCAGAAAAGTTGCGGATCACGTTTGGGGAATCGGGCCAGTATTCCCAATGGTGAGGGAGTCCAGAACTAGGGGTCATAGTTTGAGGTAATGCTTTTAGAACTGAGGTGAGGAGAAATTTCTTCACCCAGAGGGTGGTGAATGTGTGAAATTCACTACCTCAGGATGTAGTTGAGGCCAAAACGTTGTCTGATTTCAAGAAGAAATTAGATGTAGCTCTTGGGGCTAAAGGGATCGAGGGATACGGGGGAAAGGGGGAATCAGGATATTGAATTCAATGATCAACCATGATCAAAATGAATGGCGGAGCAGTCTCGAAGGGCCGAATGGCCTCTTCCTGCTTCTAGTTTCTATGTTTCTATGATTTCTCATTGCGGCTGTATAACTGGAGCATCTGACTTTTACTGGGCAAATCCCATCGCACCCCCCATCACTCCACAGGAGCAAGAAGTCATCAGAGAAATTTCCTTCCATCCCAAATTTAAGAGAAATCCCATGACAAACTGCCACTTTCTGTGGAAATCATTGCTGTGGTGAAAAATAGTGCTTGCTTTCCCAAAACATTTATTTGCCACTCATCCTGATTGTAGGTGAAAGCTGCTGGTGCGAACAGTAAACAGTATTTATTTAAAGTCTACACTCTTCAATTATGCGGTTGTGTTTCGAAAAAAGGAACAACTGTTTGACTTGAATGGATATTTCCTCATTTCCGATTAAAACAACTTGCACATTGACAAAGTACAGTAATTGGTTAAAAGGCAAGTTCCAAAATTACAGGAACAAAGCACGACAATTTTATCACTGTTAAGTGAATCTAGATATGGTTAACTGTTTGGAATAAATGTTATTAAAATGCTACTCTTAATTATTATTATATGTATAGAAGGATAAGTCCATTTCCTCTTTTTAAGAAAATAATTATAGTGGAGACATGCGTTGCCAGATGCAAAAACAAGCCTCGAGTCAAATGAACATGCCGTGTGACTTCAATTGCAGTCATATCGGAAAGTAGTTTTTTTACCTTTCACTATTTCAGGATGTTCCAAAGTGTTTTACGACCAATGAAGACATTTTTGATGTGGAGTCACTCTGGGAGATACATCAATGATCACTGTTGTAATAATATATCCCATAACTTCGGCTGCAGTGATATTAACATTTAATTGACTGGATGCTACATGAAGCATACACTTGAATTTACTATCAGTCGCTATTAACCCACTTAAATGAGAAAAACACCTACGATGGAAGCTCTTTTTTTAGAACAATTACTTCACTGAAAAGGTGGCGTGTATTTGCAGTGAGCACTTCCAGGTGCCACAAAGAGGGAGTGCTGTATAGATTTACCATAGCTAATCTATCCAGCGGATTTTCACAGTAACTTCATTGTAGTGTTAATGTAAGCCTACCTGTGACACTAATAAATAAACCATCTAACCTGCACATCTTTGGACACCAAGGGGCAATTTAGCATGGCCAACCCACCTAACCTGCACATCTTTGGACTGTGGGAGGAAACCGAAGCACCCGGAGGAAACCCATGCAGACACGGAGAGAATGTGCAGATTCCACACAGTCACCCAAGCTGGGAATTGAACCCGGGTGCCTGGTGCTATGAGGCAGCAGTGCTAACCACTGTGCCACTGTGGCGCCTAACAGAATTTAACAAGAATGATACCTGCATTTCAGGAGTTAAACTACGAAGAGACACTATCCAGACCAGGGTTGTATTTCCTGGAATTTAGAAGCTTGTGGGATAAATTAATCCAAGTCTTCAAGACATCATGGGGAATAGGGAAGATAGAGAGAAATTAATTCTACTGGATGGGGTGTCTAGGCTTAGGGGGAAGAATCTAACAATTAAAGCCAGACTTTTCAGGAGTGAAATTAGGATACACATCTTATGGTCAGAGGAGACACCCTTCCCAAACATTAAATTCCATTGTCTGTGTGCACAAGTGTTTTCCAATTTCATTCATGAAAGGTCTGGTTCTAATTTTTAAACAATGTCACCTGGACTCTCCAACCAGTGGAAAAGTCTGGTGCCATTAAGTGCCCAGGCACATAAGTGACCAGCATTGAACCTTCCCCAGGATTTCGGACTCTGGGCTGGAAGCTCCTCCCACCCTCTAGCCCTGCAAATTCTTTTCTCTTCAGATAATTATCTAATTTGCTTTTGAAACTCAGGTTTGCGCCTGCCCTTGCCATACTCTCAGGCAGTGCTTCCCAGATCCTAAACACTTGTTGTGTTAAAAAAAAATCTTTCCTCCTTGGTTCTTTTGCCAATCACCTTAAATCTGTGTCCTCGCTTTCACAACCCTTCCACTCTGTCCCGATCCCTCATGATTTTGAACACATCCATCAAATCTCTTTTCTATAGAGAACAACCGTAGATTCTCCAATCTATTTACGTAACTGCATTGGCCTGAACAGGCACCGGAGTGTGGCAACTAGGGAAATTTCACAGTAACTTCATTACAGTATTAAGTAAGCCTTACTTGTGACTAATAAATAAACTTTAACTTTAGCTGAAGTCCCTCATCCCTACAACCATTCTTGTAAATCATATCTGCACCTTATCTAACACTTTCATCTCCTTCCTAAAGTGTGGTGCCCAGAATTTCTTTTTATATTCAGCCTTGGGACATGCTGGCCAGCATTTATTGACTTTGTGGCTTTTGCTACCAAATAAGCCTGCTGGACTTTAACCTGGTGTTGTTAGACTTCTTACAGCATTTATTGCCCATCCCTGGCTGTCTTTGGAGCCTGTTCAGGCTTTTGCTACCAAATAAACCTGTTGGACTTTAACCTGGTGTTGTTAAACTTCTTACTGTCTTTGGAGGACATTCAAGAGTCAACCACATTGCTGTGGCTCTGGAGTCACATGTAGGCCAGACTGAGTAAGGACGGCAGATTTCCTTCCCTAAAGGGCACTAGTTAACCAGATGGGTTTTTCAAACAATCGACAATGGTTTCATAGTCATCGTTAGATTCTTAATTCCAGATCATTTTTTATTGAATTCAAATTCCGCCATCTGCCGTGACGGGATTCGAACCTGGGTCCCCAGAACATTAGCTGAGGTTGCAGATTAATAGTCTAACGATAATACCACTCGGCCATCACCTTCCCCATAGTTGGACATAATACTCAAGTTGGAGCCAAACCAGTTCATCTTAAGGTTTGTCATAATGTCCTTGCTGTTGTACTCCAAGCCCCTATTTTAAAAACTCTGGGATTCCATTTGCTTTATTAACCACTGCCCTGATAGTTTCACTGATTTGTGTGTATCTACCCCCAGGTAGTTTTGCTTCTCCACCCTGTATGGAATTGTAAACTTTATTTTGCAAAGAGTAATTCAATTGCTAAGTGACACCCATTTTAAAAAAAAAGCCTTTTCTCTACAACTCAGTGACAGTCTTGTGTCAATTCTCACCTGTCTGCCTAAGGCTTATTGAAATTGGTGCTTATGGAAAGTAGTTGGGAATTCATGGCTTTGCAAGGTGTCTTGAGACCCAATTTCCTCTTCTCAACATGGAAATCAAGAAGTGCAGAGCATTAACAATCCTCAGACAGAATAATAACAGCAGATGAGGGGGAGAGAAAAGAAAGAGGGCATTTGCCACAGAAGCTATTTATTTCAGGTGTGTTAATGGGATTAGAGCAGTGTGAAAAATCCAAGGATTAGTGTGATTCACTCTTCCAGGTACCAGCAGCATCTGCTGCCTGCGACACATGACTGTAGCCGAGAGGTGAAAAATGAAGCTAGCTATTGTAATGCACTGGGATCTGCAGCTGTGAGGGGAGAGTGTCACATGCAGGCCAATTGTGAAGTGCAGGGACAAGTCTCACACCTCCGTACAAGTCTGTTAATTGATCATCACCTCAGAAGCAGAGTGGAAGAGAGGAGCATGTGTGTAGGTGCGAATAAATGTATTTCCCACCAATATGAGAGAAAGGGGATCTAAGCAGCAAGGCCAGCACTTGACATTGCGCTATAACTTCCTTTTTACAATGCAATTAAACAGCCACAGGCAGACTTTGCATTTCCAGCTTTGCACTGGATTTCACCTCCGAGATGGCCACCGTTAAATATGCCAGCCAAAATCAAAATGACTTCCTCCTACTCCAGCAATGCATACTTTTCCCAGAACTTCCTTTCACTGGCTAAAAAATAATTCTATCCTAAATACAGCAGAGCCTTGACTACACTTCCCGTTGCCTCGGCAAAGCAGCCAGCATAGTTAAGGACCCCACGCACCCCAGACATTCTCTCTTCCACCTTCTTCCATCAGGAAAAAGATACAAAAGTCTGAGGTCACGGACCAACTGACTCAAGAACAGCTTCTTCCCTGCTGCTGTCAGACTTTTGAATGGACCTACCTTATATTAAGCTGATCTTTCTCTACACCCTAGCTATGACTGTAACACTACATTCGGCACTCTCTCCTTTCCTTCTCTATGAACGGTATGCTTTGTCTGTATAGTGCACAAGATACAATACTTTTCACTGTATGTTAATACATGTGACAATAATAAATCAAATCAAAAGCCTTGTTTAGCTCTACTGAGTCCCAGACACAGCCTGGATAAGATGTTGCTCTTTCGGTAGCTTTGATTATCCATTCAATCAGCTGCTTCCTGCCTCCAATCCTCTGCTGCTGTAACCCTCAGACAATGCCTTGAGAACCTGCAAACGTAACTATTCCAATGATCTCCTCCCTTGCCCACCATCTTGGATTCTGCAGAAACTTGAATTCATCCAGAAACTCAGTCGCTGCCTCCGAACATTAATGTCACCCATTACCCCGTCCCTCTGCTCACTGACCTCTACTGGCTCTCGGTCCATTACCCCGTCCCTCTGCTCACTGACCTACACTGGCTCCGGTCCAGCAATGTCTCCGCTTTGAAGTTCCAATCATTGTTTTCAAATCCCTCCGTGTCCTTGTCCTTCCCAGTCTTTTAACCTTTTCCAGCCCCACATCCCTCCAAACGACCTCCGCAGCTCCAATTCTGGCCTCTGGTGTATCGCTCTACAATTGGAGGCTGTGCCTTCAGCTGTCTGGTACCTGAGACCTGGAATTCCTTCCCTAAACATCTCTTCTTTCAAGATTCTTCTTCACATCCGCTCCTCTGACCAGATTTTCGGACATCTGCCCCAACATCCCCTTTTGTGACTTTGTACCAAATGTTGTCCGATATTCGCTCCTATGAAGCACCCTGGATGGTTTACTATATTAGAGGTGCTGGGCAGCACGGTGGCACAGTGGTTAGCACTGCTGCCTCACTGTGCCAGGGACACAGGTTCGATTCCCGGCTTGGGTCACTGGCTGTGTGGAGTTTGCACGTTCTCCCCGTGTCTGCATGGGTTTCCTCCGGGTGCTCCGGTTTCTTCCCACAGTCTGAAAGATGTGCTAGTTAGGTGCATTGGCCATGCTAAATTCTCCCTCGGTGTAACCGAATAGGTGCCAGAGTGTGGCGACTAGGGGATTTTCACAGTAACTTCATTGCAGTGTTAGTGCAAGCCTACTTGTGAGACTATAAACTCTACAGTGCAGAAGGAGGCCATTCGGCCCATCGAGTCTGCACCGACCACAATCCCACCCAGGCCCTACCCCCACATATTTACCCACTAATCCCTCTAACCTACGCATCCCAGGACTCTAAGGGGCAATTTTTAACCTGGCCAATCAACCTAACCCGCACATCTTTGGACTGTGGGAGGAAACCGGAGCACCCGGAGTAAACCCACGCAGACACGAGGAGAATGTGCAAACTCCACACAGACAGTGACCCGAGCCGGGAATCGAACCCGGGACCCTGGAGCTGTGAAGCAGCAGTGCTAACCACTGTGCTACCGTGCTGCCCCTAGCAAATATGCTTTTAAAATTTAAACTATATAAATACCAGGCATTATTTTTGTCGCTCAAGTGACCCAGTAACTATTTTTATGCTGCCAAATTATCTTTTTGAAACAAAGCTTGACACATTTAAGCTCATAGAATCCCTACAGTACAGAAGGAGGCCATTTGCCCCATCGAGCCTGCACCAACAACAATCCCACCCAGGCCTTATCCCCGTAACCCTATTTACCCTACCAATTCCCCTGACACTAAGGGGCAATTTAGCATGGCCAATCAACCTAACCCGCACATCTTTGGATCCTGGGAGGAAACCAGAGCACCCGGAGGAAACCCATGCAGACACAGGGAGAACGTGCAGACTCCACACAGTCACCAAGGTCGGAATTGAACCCCAGTCCCTGGCACTGTGAGGTAGCACTGCTAACCACGGTGCCGCCCACAGACTACTGACTTAGAGTCGGTGCCAGTGCTGTACAGACCTGGAGCAACTGGTAAATAGCGCCTGCGCACTTAGGTAAGCCCTGCAGGCTAATGTACTCTCCTTTCAAGTTCCCTCTCTCGATCGGATTGGTCCCTCACGCCAGATGAAATTCAGTTTCAAGCTATGATCAGACCTCAAGTTATTTGTGTCCTGTCTGCACCCACCATCTTCCTCAAGGAGAATGCCACAGACAGTAAATAACCTGCCCAGCGCATATTCTGCTGCCCGCAGAGGGTGGAAACTCCTGAGGGAATATGATTCAGTTTATTTCCATGGAGCTGATTTAGATGACTGAGATTTGCAGCTATCTCGACACTGGTAGCATGAGGTGTTCCCTTTTTACTGCTGAAAGAGTAAACAAACTTGTGCCATTTACACAGTGCATCCTAATGAGGAACAGCTGCAAACTCGATACAAAAACTGAATTAGTCACTGCTGTGTAAATGGGCTTTTAATACCCCTATTTAACTGATTAAGTGCTAACTTCCCTAAGGATATAACCTCACTTTAATAGTTGTGGGACATTCTTCAAGGTAACTGAATTTGTCGAGAAAAGAAATGATTTGGAGGAAAAACGTTTTCATTCATTCGTCAGCAGAGTCAATTTTTTTGAATAAAAATGTATGTCGAACTTTTCCACCCACTCCCCCCACCCCCCGCAACTTTGAGGTCAGCTATATTTATGAGTTTAGTTTGTTTCAATCTTGCTGTTGAAGGTTTGAATCGTTTTGATGCAAAAAGTGAGTGCTGGAGATCTCTTCCACCTTCTTCCGTCGGGAAAAAGATACAAAAGTCTGAGGTCACGTACCAACCGACCCAAGAACAGCTTCTTCTCTGCTGCTGTCAGACTTTTGAATGGACTTACCTCGCATTAAGTTGAGCTTTCTCTACACCCTATCTATGACTGGAACACCACATTCTGTACTCTCTCCTTTCCTTCTCTATGAATGGTATGCTTTGTCTGTATAACGTGCAAGAAACAATACTTTTCACTGTAAATACATGTGACAATAATAAATCAAATCAAATCTGTACTGCGAGCTGGTTTTCCAGAGGTTAGTGAGCCTGAGAGTGCGGGGAGAGGATTATCATGACAGTGATACCAGAACCAAGGAAGAATTGGTCTTCTGCTCGGCAGGGAAAACAATCAGACATCCACACATTATTTTAATCATCTTGTGCAAGCTTTCCAAGAACGCTTTCTTGATTTGGTGACGACTTTTGACATTGCCTAACAGTCTGTTAAAAATCGTGGCCAGAATTCTCCAACCTCGCAATTGTGAAGTGCAGGGACAAGTGTGAATCCAGATCTTCAGTGTTGGAGGGCTATTGAACTGCATGGTGCATCACGGCGGAGATTGATCCTTTCTTTCCTGATGTCTGCACGTGGCTGTGTTCTCCAGTTAGAGTCTTCGCGTAACAATCTGAATCAGGGATTCTGTGATCTGACCTTTCCTCCCTGACACAGTGATACCGAGGTTCCATTATAACACAGCCAGGATCACCTGAGTTAAGCTCGGCGAAGTGAGTACAGACCAGCTGGTGGTTTACTTCATTCAACCACAAACCACTTTAACCAAGTGAGGTGCCACAGAAGGAGATCCATTTATTTCAAAGACTTTCCCTTCCTTGCAATGACTCATCCAAAGTTCCTGCTGAGATTATCACTACATAACTCAAGCTACTAAAAACATAACCATTCAGAGAATTCATAGAATCCCTGCAGTGCAGCAGGAGGCAATTCAGTCCATCGAGTCTGTACCGGCTCCCTGACAGAGTATTTTACCCAGGCCTTCTCCCCCTCACTATCCCCGTAACCCCACACATTTACCATGGCTAATCCCCCTAATCTACACATCTTAAAGTTAAAGTTTATTTATTAGTCACAAGTAGGCTTACATTCACACTGCAAGTTACTGTGAAAATCCCCTAGTCGTCACACTCCAGCGCCTATCCGGATACATTGAGGGAGAATTTAGCATGGCCAAAGCATTTAACCAGCACGTCTTTGGAGTGTGGGAGGAAACTGGAGCATGTGGAGGAAACCCACGCAGACACGGGGAGAACGTGCAGACCCCACACAGTCACTCGAGGCTGGAATCGTACCCGGATCCCCGGCAGCAGTGCTAACCGCTGTGCCGCTGTGCCGCACTAAAAAACGGCGAGCCCTTCTGAAGTCCATTGACTTCAGGGTGGCACAGTGGTTAGCACTGCTGCCTCACAGCGCCACGGACCCAGGTTCGATTCCCGGCTTGGGTGACTGTATCTGTGGAGTTTGCATGTTCTTCCCGTGTTTGCCTGGGTTTCCTTCGGGTACTCCCCACAATCTGGAAGACGTGCTGGTTAGGGTGCATTGACCCGAACAGGCGCCAGAGTGTGGCAACTAGGGAAATTTCACAGTAACTTCATTGCAGTGTTAATGTAAGCCTACTTGTGACTCATAAATAAACAAACTTATTGGCGGGAATGGAAGTTCCTGCCAGCGAGAAGGTTGATTGATTTATTATTGTCACATGTATTAACATACAGTGGCAAGTATTGTTTCTTGCATGCTGCACAGACAAAGCATACCATTCATAGAGAAGGAAAGGAGAGAGTGCAGAATGTAGTGTTACAGTCATAGCTAGGGTGTAGAGAAAGACCAACTTAATGCGAGGCAGGTCCATTCAAAAGCCTGACAGCAGCAGGGAAGAAGCTGTTCTTGAGTCGGTTGGTCCGTGACTTCAGACTTCTGTATCTTTTTCCCGATGGGAGAAGGTGGAAGAGAGAATGTCCGGGGAGCGTGGGGTCCTTAATTATGCTGGCTGCTTTGCCGAGGCAGCGGGAAGTGTAGACAGAGTCAATGGATGGTCCGTAAAATTCCACCCTGGTCTGAGAAATCTAGAAGTGGATGCCAGTGAATGGACACTGGAGCAGGAGAGTGCTGAGGTGCATAAGTGCTCGGATATTGGGAGATTTCCACCTCACGTGATGTCTTGGTTGTGAGGACTGAGCAATTGTGATGTTTGTCAAGCAGGAGGTGGGGGCAGGACCTTCTGGGCAGCCCATTTTTCCATCGCAGTGTACAGTGTCAATCCCAGCTCCAAACTGTGGTCCGAATCATTTGCCAGAGATGTACATTTCCGAATGTGCAGACCATCCGCTATTGATGAATTTGTTGTGGAATATTAGATCTGCTTTCGAGTAACAGAATATGAGCACAAGCCTCGTTTGAAAATCCTGATCGACCTATCGCATCATTTATCTCTGAGAGCTCCACAAGTGGCTCTACACTGAACTGAAAATCATTCGGCAGTTACAGATTTCTGAATGATCTACTGGAATGTTGAAATAATCTTTTCTGTTTTCACATTACCCTCTAAAAACCAGGCTTCATCCCCCATCCTTCCATAAGACCATAAGACACAGGAGCATAATTGGACCTTTCGGCCCATCTGCTCCGCCATTCAATCATGGCTGATATTTTTCTCATCCCCATTCTCCTGCCTTTTCCCCATAACCCCTGACCCCCTTATTGATCAAGAACCCATCTATCTCTGTCTTAAAGACACTCAATGACCTGGTCTCCACAGCCTTCTGGGGCAAAGAGTTCCACAGATTCACCACTCTCTGGCTGAAGAAATTTCCAGTGAAAAAATGAAGCAAAAATTAGAGGAATATACAGAACCAATGATCACAAATCTTTTAACATGTTCTAAATAGGCCCTACAGTAAGGCACAGGGAGAGCCAAATTAAAACATCAACGAAATAGAATCATAGAATCCATACAGTACAGAAGGAGACCATTCGGCCCATCAAGTCTGCACCAACTACAATCCCATCCAGGCCCTATCCCTAGCTAGTTCCCCCGACACTAAGGGGCAATTTGGAATTGCCATATAGGCGTGGCACGGTAGCACAGTGGTCAGCACTGCTGATTCACAGCAAGAAGTTTAACAACACCAGGTTAAAGTCCAACAGGTTTATTTGGTAGCAAAAATGGCTTTTGCTACCAAATAAACCTGTTGGACTTTAACCTGGTGTTGTTAAACTTCTTACTGTGTTTACCCCAGTCCAACGCCGGCATCTCCACATCATGACTACCGATTCACAGCGCCAGGGACCCGGGTTCGATTCCCAGCTTGGGTTACTGACTGTATGGAGTTTGCACATTCTCCCCGTATCTGCGTGGGTTTCCTCCGGGTGCTCCAGTTTCCTCCCACATTCTGAAAGACATGGTGGTTAGGTGCATTGACCTGAACAGGTGTCGGACTGTGGCGACTAGAGGAGTTTCACAGTAACTTTAGTGCAGTGTTAATGTGAGCCTTACTTGTGACTAATAATAAACTTTTAAAATTTAGCATGGTCAATCCACCTAAGGGAGATGCCAATCAGTAGACGGTGAAATGGGCAAACATCACTCTCAATCTCTGGTGCCAAATGAATATTTGTTGTGCAGGATCCCACTGCGAACGCAACAGCAGCCGAATTATAACAGCAGAGAAAAACTGATGCCATGACACACAAACATCATGATTGAATGGCTGGGAATTATACTGGAATATCAGAAAATATTGGAGGCCAGTCAACCGCACAAGCCCATGCCACCCAATTACCCCAGGGCTAATCTCCATCCTAACTCCAGCTTGCTAGGGTGGCCAGGACAGAAGTGGGGCCAGACAGACTGCTTTCCTTCAGGAGACTTGAGTGAGAAATGAGCCTCCTTACTTCACCATCCTAATGAATTCAGCGAGTTGGGGAAACATTTCACAGAATCATAGAATCCCTGCAGTGCAGAAGGAGGCCGTTTGCCCCATCGAGCCTGCACTGACCACAATCCCACCCAGGCCCTATCCTGGTAAATCTATATATTTGCCCTGATGATCCCCTGACACAAAGGGGCAATTTAGCATGGCCAATCATCCTGACCTGCACATCTTTGGATTGTGAGAGGAAACCGGAGCACCCAGAGGAAACCCACGCAGACACGTGCAGACTCCACACAGACAGTGACCCAAGGCCGGAATCGAACCCGGGTCCCTGGCGCCATGAGGTAGCAGTGCTAACCACTGTGCCACCGTGCTGCCCATTTGCCACGGAACGCTGATGAACGCTGTGCTAAAAACCAGCAGCGCAGGATGGGCTGGGTGGCAACAGCTTCGAACGATTCGAAGGCTTTCACACCCTCCAGGCAAGCTTGTTCTAGGTGTTGAGCATCCTTTGTGTGAGACAGAAATATTTGGCGTGAGTTCGAATAATTTGTTTGTGGTCAGTTTGGAGTGTGAACCCCCTTGACCCTATCGCAATCATTGAAATTGTAGACATACTCTGATGGTTATCTTTTCCTGGCTGTTTGCAGTTTTCCTGCCACTTTTGCTTTGCTGCTAAAATTGTTCATGGCTTTCAGTGATGCAAAAAATTGAACATGTTACTTCAGAGGCAAGTCTGAATCTGACTCCAGAGAAAACCATTTCACACTATCAAGTACAATCCCAACGTAGTTCCTTGCACGATTTAGCAAGTGCCCTTTTTGGACCTCCTGGGGACATTATAAGTGGAAGTAAAGCTTATTTGAATATTTTTAAGTGTACGGATGCTTCAATGCATTTAAAATTTTATCAGCAGGGAGTGGAACTCTGTATGCACATGTAGAAACGTGCAGAGAGCTCTCTCCTAGCTGGGAGTGTCAGCCTTGTATTCAAACAAGGTGTATTCAGACTGGAATCAATGCAGCAACAACCAAAGTGTAGCCCTCTGCTTGAAAAGCTGAAAAGCCCAAGTTCTGCCCTACCCCCCCCCCCCCCCCCCCCTCACCTCCCCTCCCCTCACCTCACCCCCAAACCTTCCTCATCACCCAACCATCTGACATTCTTTCCCGGATTATTTTCCGGGATGTTCTCCCAATTTGTTGTCACAGGGCTCCCGCCGTGTGTCAGCCATCAACCGGGAGAAACCCCCAAGAACGTTTCTGGCTTAAGGCAGCGTAAGTCCCGGGGCTCTGGGTCGCACAGCGGCCGGACCTTGGATGTGCCCAATGTGTCTCACTAAACAAGACTGGACAGAGGAGAGGCGGTGCAGCCTGACCAGGGCAGCCGGGAGCTCAAGCACAACTCCCTCGGCTTTGTTCTGCACTGACTTTGTGTTCTACTTTGCTGGTTGTTACTTCCCAGTGATTGGATGTGTAAAATCATCAAATACCACCTGTTAGAATTTAACCAGTGACAACTTTGTTCTGGACGTAATGTGACCAATGGGAACAAGATGTGAGGATCAGCTGACCCAGTAAAACATGGAACCAATTACAGAGAGATGTAATAGTCAGCTGGCCAGCTGATTCACTATAAATAAGGAACTATGTAGAATTGTGGGGAACTTGGATTGGCCTAGGGTAAGGCCCCAAGTTTGGAGTAATGATGTTTTTGTATTAAACCCTTTCTTTGATTTATAAGTTGGAGTAAGTTTTATTGTATTTTCATTAGCTGCATTTTGAAGAGTTCCTTCTGAGGAAACACCACCAAACATCTACCAAATTCACCCTTCGCTATCCAAGCGTAATTTACGCAGCATGTTTGATGCCCTTTTTATTCTTTCTTGGTGTAATTTTCCATATTAAAGAGTATCTCATCATAGCAAAATTATCTCGGAGCATAGGAAGCTCTACAGAGGGCTAGGAGTAGGCCATTCAGCACATCCAGCCAGCTCCATCATGGCTGACCAGGCCACTTCTACTCCCACTATCCCCATAACCCTTTCCGTTATTACCACAGAATCCCTACAGCGCAGAAGAAGGCCTTCCTGCCTGTCGAGTCTGCACCGATTCTCCAAAAGAGTATCCCATCCAGGCTCTCTCCTTTGTCCTATCCTCATAACCCAGCACATTTACCCCGCAAGTCCACCTAATCTACACCACTTGGGACACTAAGGTACAATTTAGCACGGTCAATCAACCTAATCTGCACATCTTTGGATTGTGGGAAGAAAACAGAGCACCCGGAGGAAACCCATGCAGACACGGGGAGAATGTGCACAGTGACCCAAGTATGTCACTGAACCCGGGTCCCTGCCGCTGTGAGGCAGCTGTGCTAACCACTGTGTCGCCGATTTGTGAAAAAGAAATCTATCAGTCTCTGCTTTAAACACACTCAGTGACTGAACTTCCACAGCCCTCTGGGGTAGAGAATTCCAAAGATTCACAACCCTCGGTGTAAAGAAATTTACCAAGCGGCTTTCCCCTGACCTTGAAATTGTGCCCCCGAGTTCTGGACAGCCCAACAGAGGGAAACATCTGACCTGCATCAACCCTGCCTATTCCAATAAGATTATTCTCTTTATACTTCTTCCCCCATTTATTATAAAAATATAAAGGGATAGTTTTTCATCTGCTATCAGAGTCAAGATCAGGCAGGCCAGCGATGAAAAAGGGAGTGGAACGTCCTTTTTCCAAACTACTGGAAGGGCTGGGCAACTTTAAAGTTTATTTACTAGTGTCACAAGTAGGCTTACATTAACACCACAATGAAGTTACTGTGAAAATCCCCTAGTCACCACACTCCGGCATCTGTTCGGGTACACCGAGGGAGAATTCAGCATGACCAATGCACCTAACCAGCACGTCTTTCGGACTGTGGGAAGAAACCGGAGCACCCGGAGGAAACCCATGCAGGCACGGGGAGAATGTGCACATTCCACACGGACAGTGACCCAAGTCGGGAATCGAATGCAGATCCCTGGCGCTGTGAGGCAGCAGTGCTAACCACTGTGCCAACTTGGACAGCAGGGTCTGGATTTCTGTGTTGCTCCAAGCATGTGTGGATGCCAGAAACTACTGCTCGATTTACCCCTTATGAACAGTAAGCACCGATAGCTTCAACATTAACTTGATCACAGAATCTGGGCCATTAAGGTGAGAAGTGAATCCCTCTCTTGTCTGCTCACTCAGTGCATTTCTCTCAGTGTTAAAGCCACAGAAGCAATCCTATCCCAATCTGCACTCGTGACCACAAGACGGCCACTGAATCTTGTCTTGGGTATAAAATCACTCAGTTAACTTATTTGAAGCAGCTTCTTACCGTGGTGTGTTTGATTTAAACCGCAAAAAATATATAGCCATGCAATCAAGTTAAGAATGATATCTGGGTAATGGATTGAAGCTACATTGTCCTTTTAAGAATATTTTTAAAATTTATGTAAGTTTCTTCATTTTGGTCCCTTTTTAATTCTAATTAATCTACTTTACGCTTTTACTGTCACCAGAATACCTTCTTTTACAATATTCAGCATTTTTGGTGACAATTATCCCAGTGGCGAAGACACAAGCTCATTCCATTAATATGGCATTGATTAAGCATCTCTGTCTCCCTATCCTTACTCTTATATACTGGTCTATGAATCAGACTGAGAACTATAGAGGCTTAGACACAGGGTGAAGCCAACCAATAGAGTTAACTATTCCTTTAACTCATTCAATGCTTCAACAGACAATTATCTTTGTCTCCAAGTTTGTATCTCTCGTTATTGACTGAATGTGTTGGGATAGAATTGGTCAATGATGGGAGGTCAAGCGGGTATTTGATTATCAATACATGCCAGGTATTCAATTTCACTGCCCTCCTTGGAGCGGAATAGGTAAAGTAAGGAAAAGTCACCAGAGTCCCAGATGACCAGAGGCTGTGTCTCCTTTTGAGGGGGAGAGCTGACTGGTGGTGATTTAACCAGGGGGGTCACCACACCTCAGGCGAGGGGTAAAGTCGAGAAGTTGGAATCTTCGTGAATAATGTCAGCTGTTACGGGAATTGAACCCATGTCGCTGGTGTCGTTCCGCATCATGAACCAGCTGGTCTAGCCAGCTGAGCTAATCAACCCCTAAGCCTGAATAACAAGCGGGGTGTATAACAGGCAGCGAGTGGATGCAGCATCATATGTTTTGTGGCGTCATGCAAACTGCTGTGTCTGACGTATGAGGAGCATCTGAGGACTCTGGGTCTGTACTCGATGGAGTTTACAAGGATGAGGGAGTGGTCTGATTGAAACTTACAGAATGCTGAAAGGCCCGGATAGAGTGGATGTGGGGAAGATGTTTCCATGAATCTGAGGGTCCGAGGGGCACAGCCACAGAGTAAAGGGATGACCCTTTAGAACCGAGATAAGGAAGATATTTCTTCAGTCAGAGGGTGGTGAATCTGTGGAATTCATTGCCACAGACGGCTGTGGAGGCCAGGTCATTGAATGTATTTAAGACAGAGATAGAAAGATTGGGAAGGAGATCAAAGGTTACGGGGAAAAGGCGGGAGAATGGGGTTGAGAAACCTATCAGCCATGATTGAATGGCGGAGCAGACTCGATGGGCCGAATGGCCTAATTCTGCTCCTATTTCTTATGGTCTTATGGTCATATTGGAGTCCACACTAATAGCTCCCCAAACGGACATGCTTTATGTACGAACCTTTACATTGAGTATTTCTAGCACAGCCGACCATTGAGAGAACTCACAGGGAAAGTCAACCCAGTTCCAACCTGATCCTTTCCCCACCTGACATCCATCTGGGCACATTGTTTTCTTCATTCATTCAGGGGATGTGGGTGTCGCTGGCAAGGCCACCATTCATCGCTCACTCCCTAATTACCCTCGAGAAGGTGTTGGTGAGCCGCCTTCCTGAGTTGCTGTAGTTCGCTTCTCATTGTGGTTTATGTTGGACTGAATGGTTTGCTGGGCCATTTCAGAGGACAGTTTATTGGAGTCGACCACATTGCTGGGGTCTGGAGTCACATGTAGGCCAGACTGGGTAACAACAGCAGATTGCCCGCCCAGGAGGAATGAATGAACCAGATTGGTTTTACGAAAATCCAATAGTTTCACATTTTAGAGCATGAAACATTGGGTAGTAGAAGTGTTGGTTTAGCTCAGTTGGCTGGACGGTTGGTTAGTGATTCAGAGTGACAACAACAGCAGGGGTTCAATTCCTGTACCGGCTGAGGTTACATGTGAAGGTACCAGCTTCTCAACTTTACCCCTGGTCTGAGGTGTGGTGACCCTCGGGTTAAATTGCCTCCAGAAAACTCTCCTGCTCGAAGGGGAAAGCAGTCTCTGGGACAATGGCAGCTTTCAATTCATTGAGGATGTGAATTCTGGTTACCTGGTTCAGTGGTATTGAAGTGAGTTGCTATCTTAGCTGGGATCGGCTGACAGGTAACGCCGGCATCTCCACATCATCAGCTGACAATGCAGAATCAAACTGGGGACCTTTTGTTCTGAAATGAAGACAGAAAGTGCCGGAAGAACTCTGCAGAATCTTTATTTATTTATTCATGGGACATGGGCATTGCTGGCTGGTCAGCATTTATTGCCTATCCCTATTTGCCCTTGGGAAGGTGGTGGTGAGCTGCCTTCTTGAATCGCTGTAGTCCACGTGCTGTGGGTTGACACAAAATGCTGTTAGGGACGGAATTCCAGGATTTTGACCCAGTAACTGCGAAGGAATGGCGATATATTTCCGAGTCAGGACAGTGAGTGACTTGGAGGGGAACTTGCGTGTTGCCATGTGTCTGTTGCCCTTGTCGTTCTAGATATGAGTGGTTGTGGGTGACTGGGACAGAACGGTGGCATAGTGAATAGCACTGCTGACTCACAGCGCCAGGGACCCGGGTTCGATTCCCGACTTGGGTCACTGTCTGTGTGGAGTTTGCACATTCTCCCCGTATCTGCGTGGGTTTCCTCCAGGTGTTCCAGTTTCCTTCTACAGTCCAAAGATGTGCGGGTGAGATGTATTGGTCATGCTAAATTTCCCCTTAGTGTCGGGGGACTAGCTAGGGTGATCGCATGGGATTATGAGGAAAGGGCCTTGGTGGGATTGTTGTCGGTGCAGACTCGATGGGCCAAATGGCCTCCTTCCGCACGCTAGGGATTCTATGTGGATTTGGAAGATGCTGTCTAATGAGATAAAAAAAGAGTTAAGATGTCAAGTCCAATATAACTCGTTTGCAGAACTGGTTGCGTTTTCTTCAGATCTCCAACATTCTAGTGTGTTCCTTTTATTATTTGTCCCAGTTTAGTGCTGCATCAGGTAGACCCCTTTATTCCAGGGCCATTGGAAGAACGGAGAAATGAGTGGCCTTAATTCCCAACACAAAGATACAGGGCATGGAGTGGATGGAAACGATAGCACATAGCATCAAGGTGACTAACGCAGTGATTGATTCAGCCTTCTCATTTCAGTTTGGCTCACAGCTACAGTTCTGCATGGGTAGATTTTCTCCACGTGTTTGGTATCTGTGAATCTGCATGTGTGAACCAGTGACAAAAGAAATGCACGGTAGGAAAGTCACTAACAGAAGTGAAAGAGATTAATGTTTCTCGTGAGACTTCGCCAGCACTGGTTTGAGATTCTAAGTAGCTGGACTTTCTTTTATTCTGCTTTTGGTGACCTCTGTTTTCTATGGGACCCAACTGTGAATAAAAATGATCAGGTTTATTTCATAGTAAAGAGATTTATTTCGCTATTTGAACTCTAACTTTATTAATGTTACAAGTATGAATATAATGTATACAGTTGGAATCACTTTCTAACTTCCTTTGAGTGTAAGATGGTTGATGGTGATGTTGGTAAAAGTGGGTTGCAGATTTTCCATCACACAAAGTTCAAATGTCCCCGACTGTGGCTCTGAGCTTTACACGGGGGGGGGGGTCTGAGCTTTACACGGGGGGGGGGGGGGTCTGAGCTTTACACGGGGGGGGGGGGGGGGCAGGGGGGGGGCAGGGGGGGGGGGGGGGTTACTGCTTGAAATGTAAGGATAGTGTGTTGTATAACTTTCAGCTGAAGCTGGTCCTCCGTTGCGTGAAAGCTGAGAGGAGATCCTGAGAGCAATTGTAACAGAGTCAGGAAATCCTGATCTACCAGGAGACTGCCATTTAAAGGTGGCCTCATTTGAACCTGATCTAGACAGCGCCAGATATTCCATACGGCACTTTTGGGAGTGAGATTTCTGCTCTCTAAAGCGTAGTATAACTCAAGTATTACTTTAAAAGCACCCTTGAGTTTCTTTCGAACTTTGAATGATTTGCCAGACTATAATTTCCTCACGATAAATGTGCAGTTCTATCTGTATATTTTATGCACAGATTGAAAGAAATGTTGTTTCCGAATTTCTGATGGGCTCGAGTGAGGATTTGATCATTCAATAACTTCAAGTAGATTCAGCACAGTAACTCCAGCAATATTCAACAACAACGTAGCTCCTCATCTGGAAGATTGCTATTTTGTTTGAATTGCATTGAAACATACAGCAGAAATTAATCTTTTAATCACATAAATCAACGTAGTTGATATAACAATAGCTTGTATTTATATGGCACCTTTGTGTGTTAAAACGTCCCAAGTGACTTTGCAGGAGCACGATAAAACATACTCCCAAAGCATTGGCCCATGATGCAATCTTCCGGGATCTTCTGCTCCCGCCGCTGTCAGTGGGGGTTCCCGTTGTTCGCACCTGGTCGGCGGTGGGGGGTGGGGGAGTGGTGGCCATTGGAAGATCAGGCCAACTGGAATGGCCAGAAAATCCCGCCCAATATGTCAGATGACCAAAAGCTTGGTCAAAAAGGAATTCTCCCATTTGGAGACAAAGTGCGGTGATGTGCGTCATTGACAACACCTCTCCTGCCAGAATAGCCGGATCCCACGCTGGATTCTGCACTCGGAAGCTCATTAATTATACACAGGCAAGTTCCTCTCCAACCGTCCTGGCAGACTGGCAGCCGACTCATCCTCAGCCCACCCTCGGCTGGCGGGTTCAAAGGTCCCAGCGCCATATTTAAACAACAGTCCAGCACACTCATATCGCTCTTTCCAGGCAACCTGTCTTCACCGGACCGTGCAGGGTGTCAGCAGCCCCGAGGGAAAAAGTTAACAACCTCAAGAGGAATTCTGTTCCTCGATTCAGCCACCCTCCCTCCGAGCCCATGCCCCACTTGGACCTCTAACCACCACATCTGGAGTCTGCGTGCATCCCCTTCCAGTAAATGGTGTGATATCCCTTTGACCCCCTTGTTTCTGAGCTTTTCACGCAGCCTCATCGGGGCCCAGCTTCCCTCCCCTCGCTCTTCCCTCCTCTCGCTCTTCCCTCCCCTCGCCCTTCCCTCCTCTCGCTCTTCCCTCCTCTCACTCTTCCCTCCTCTTGCTCTTCCCTCCCCTCGCTCTTCCCTCCCCTCGCTCTTCCCTCCCCTCGCTCTTCTCTCCTCTCGCTCTTCCCTCCCCTTGCTCTTCCCTCCATTCGCTCTTCCCTCCCCTCGCTCTTCCCTCCCCTCGCTCTTCCCTCCCCTCGCTCTTCCCTCCCCTCGCTCTTCCCTCCCCTCGCTCTTCCCTCCCCTCGCTCTTCCCTCTTCTCGCTCTTCCCTCCTCTCGCTCTTCCCTCCCCTCGCTCTTCCCTCCTCTCGCTCTTCCCTCCCCTCGCTCTTCCCTCCCCTCGTTCTTCCCTCCCCTCGTTCTTCCCTCCACTCGCTCTTCCCTCCTCTCACTCTTCCCTCCTCTTGCTCTTCCCTCCCCTCGCTCTTCCCTCCCCTCGCTCTTCCCTCCCCTCACTCTTCCCTCCCCTCGCTCTTCCCTCCTCTTGCTCTTCCCTCCCCTCGCTCTTCCCTCCTCTCGCTCTTCCCTCCCCTCGCACTTCCCTCCTCTCGCTCTTCCCTCCTCTCGCTCTTCCCTCCTCTCGCTCTTCCCTCTGCCTTCCATTGTTCATCATCCTCATGCACCACCTTGACTCTGAGTGCCATTGTAAACCCTCGCTTTTGTGCTCCACCCGTCCCACTATTGGCTCTCTCTGCCGAGCCCTCCTTCCCCCTTGTCTTTGTTAGGCCACCCTGTGTCCCCCCGCTTCACCTCGCACTCCACACCTGGTCGAACTACAGCAGGGATGGGGACGGGGGTGGGGGCAGGGGCGGGGGCGGGGGCGGGGGTGGGGGCAGGGGCGGGGGGAGGGGTGGGGGGGGCGTGGGCAGGGGCGGGGGCAGGGGTGGGGGGGGGCGGGGGCGGCGTGGGGAGGTGTTTGGGAGAATTCCGCCTGCAGATTTTAAGGAGTTTCTGAAAGGAGGAGAGAGAGAGACAGAGAGGTTTATGGAGGGAATTCCAGAGTTTAGGACCTAGATCGCTGAAGGCAGAGTCACCAACAGTGAAGGCGATTGAATCAAGAGACCAGAGTTGGGGGAGTGCAGGGATCGTGGAGGGTTTTGAGCTGGAGGAGATTGCAGAGATACGGAGGGAGGGGCAGGCCCATGGAAGGATTTGAGAAACAAGGGTGAAAATTTTAAAATTGAGATGTTGCTTCACCAGGAACCAATGTAGGTGATCAAACACCGGGGTGATGGGAGAACAAAGGAGATGTAATTATGATTAACCCATTCATGCTAATTACTTTGTCCACTATTTAAGGAAGACTCTAATCTGTTTATTTAATGGATTTTTCATGTAAGTTTTTAAAGTTTATTTAGCCGTGTCACAAGTAGGCTTACATTAACACTGTAATGATGTTACTGTGAAAATCCCCTCGTCGCCACACCCTGGTGCCTGTTTGGGTACACTGAGAGAATTCAGCAATGGCCAGTCCACCTAACCAGCATGTCTTTCAGACTGTGAGAAGAAACCGGAGCACCCGGAGGAAACCCACGCAGACACGGGGAGAACATGCAGACTCCACACAGACAGTGACCCGAGGCCGGAATCGAACCCGAGTCCCTGGCGCTGTGAGGCAACAGTGCTAACCACTGTGCCACCGTGCAACCTTCTGCCTCATGGGGTAATGGTTTGCGCCATAGTGGTCAACATTTGCTAGGGTTTTCCAGTCAAGCCCACCGCCAGAATTCTCTTGTTCTGCTGACGGTCACTGTTCCGCCGCTCCCTCACGGGGGGGGCGGTTTGACTTGGCAGGGGCAGAAAATCTGGGCCCTTGTGTGGCACAGTGGTTAGCACTGCTGCCTCACAGCACTAGGGACCCGGGTTCGATTCCCGGCTTGGGTCACTGTCTGTGTGGAGTCTGCACGTTCTCCCCGTGTCTGCGTGGGTTTCCTCCGGGTGCTCCGGTTTCCTCCCACAGTCTGAAAGACGCACTGGTTAGGTGCATTGGCCATGCTAAATTCTCCCTCAGTGTACCCGAACAGGCGCCAGAGTGTGGCGACTAGGGGATTTTCACAGTAACTTAATTGCAGTATTAATGTAAGCCTACTTGTGGCTAATAAATAAATGTTATTTTACTTAACAATTGCCTGGTATGGCTCAGGAGCCCCCAGTCTGGAATGGCGCAGTCTCTGCTGCAGAGGGTGGCAGTGGGCTGAGAAGGTGCACCACTCACTGGCCTCTGTTTTCTCTGGGCCTCTGAGATTTTTGATACGATTCTTGTTTCTGCTCGTCTCTTCCAAAGCCTTTCCAAAGAGTCAGCCTCTCGAGATCACGGCCGTTAGTGACTGCCTCCCAGCTGTCAGTGTTCGCCACTTCATATCCTGCTTGTAGTGGAGGTATGGATGCCCAGAAGGTCGCGACCCAGCGACTGGTTGACCGTATGGAAGGTGCACCACCTGATGAGCATAGCTGAGCCAGTGCAGACATCGCTGGCTTAGCAATGAGTGTAGGCTAATGGAATGAACACAATCCAGGACCTCTGAGTTGATGACCATGTCCTGTTGTAGGTTGCCGAGTGTACATCTGAGACAGTGAAGGTGACCTCTGGAGGATAACTGTTTGGAAGGGCTTTGGTGAGCTGTCCCAGCATCAACCGAAGCTCTCCAATATCTCAAACAAATGCTCTGTCTGTGTGTATGAGTTCCCACAATGGTTATTGGCAACCTATTAAACTTTTAATCATAGAATCCCTACAGTGCAGAAAGAGGCCATTCGGCCCATCAAGCCTGCATTGACAACAATCCCACCCAGGCCCTATCCCCATAACCCCATGTATTTACCCTACTAATCTCCCTGACACTAAGGGGCAATTTAGCATGGCCAATCCACCTAACCCGCACATCTTTGGACACAAAGAGGCAATTTAGCATGGCCAATCCACCTAACCTGCATATCTTTGGAGTGCTGAGTTTAATCCGCGCTGTCCTTACTTTCATACCTCCAGCAGAGGTCACTGAGATGAGCCTGGGGCAGCATGGCCTGTACAGTGGTTAGCACAGCTGCCTCACAGCGCCAGAGACCCGGGTTCGATTCCCGGCTTGGGTCACTGTCTGTGTGGAGCTTGCACATTCTCCCCATGTCTGCGTGGGTTTCCTCTGGGTACTCCGGTTTCCTCCTACAGTCCAAAGATGTGCGGGTTAGGCAGTTTGGCCTAACTAGGGTAAATGCATAGGGTTACGCGAATAGGGTCTGGGTGGAATTGTGGTCGGTGCAGACTCGATGGGCCGAATGGCCACTTTCTGCACTGTATGATTCTATGACCCCTTATCAGATGGTTCTGCCTCTCAGTTGCAAGGCTTCTGAAGCCAATTATAACACGGCTGCCATCATACTGTGGGAGACCAGAGAGGTGAGCTGAGTCCAGTCTTGCTCACAACAAACCTGGAATCTCCCCAGTGTGTATAGCACAGTGCCATGCCATGGAGTTCATCCTCATTCTGAGCCAGCGGGTTGGGGCCTTGTTTCTGTATCCTTCTACCATTACTTCAGAGCAATCTCTCTGTCATTTTGAACTTGCTGAGAGGCACTACATAATTCAGTATTATTTAACATATATTACGTAGTCAGTTTTCCAGAAGAGTTATAAAATTAACTTGAATATCCTGACCTTACATATATTATTAATATTTGCCAAAAAAAAGAAAAAAAAAAGTCTTGGAACGTTGTTTTACAAATGCCACTGGGTAAAGACACTGAAAGTGTTCACCTTGTCACATTTAACTAGGGACAAATTATCTTTCATTAATTTCGCAACAGGATAATATATTCTTATGTTAAATTGTGCATTAGCTAAAAGCATTTCTATAAATCTTTTCTGCTCTTAAACTGCTTCATCACTTCATTAATTTATAGGTTGCTGAGAGTCATGAGTGACATCATTTTAAACATTATTGTATGATTAGTTTTTAAACTGCGGCAATCATGTAGCTATGTCTGGAATTTATTGTAACACATCCTGGACATGTTTAGTTATCTGCAACTTTAAAATATGAGAACTTGATACTAGAAATCGCTGCCTCTTACCTTACGCTAGCATTGAAATGTTCAGCCGTCTGGTATAATATGTTTTCCCCTTTCCTTTTGTTTTAATGGAGGCATAAGTACATTTTTTTTATGGTGCACAGTGGCACAGTGGTCAGCACTGCTGCCTCACAGCACCAGGTACCCGGGTTCAATTCCCGGCTTGGGTCATTGGCTGTGCGGAGTCTGCACGTTCTCCCCGTGTCTGCTTGGGTTTCCTCCGGGTGCTCTTGTTTCCTCCCGCAGTCTAAAGATCTGTAGGTTAGGTGAATTGGCCATGCTAAATTGCCCCTTAGCATCAGGGGCAATTTAGGGATTCTGCATCCCTTCTGCATTTTAGGGATTCTATAAGTAAAACTTTCCAATAAAATGAGGTGGAAGGAGTGTTGTGCAAATGCCTTAGAAGGTTAATAGGCAGCGAGTTGACTCCTCAGATAAGGAAGCAGACCATACCTGCTCATAGCCAGACTTGGACAACATTCAGGCTTTGCGTATTAACATTTGCGCTACTTCAGTGACAGTCAATGGATATCTCCAACAAGAGAGCATCCAACAAACTCACCATGACATTTAATGGCATTACCATTGGTGAATCTCCCACTATTAACATCCTGGGGTCACCATTGATCAGATACTTTACTGGGTCAGCAACATAAAGGCAATGGCTACAAGAACAGGTTTTGCGATCAAACCAGGTATTCTGCAGCATGTAACTCAAGTCCCGAATCTCTGAAACTTCTCTGCAGCTCAGGAGTACAATGGAATACTCTCTGCTTGTCTGGATGAGTGCAACTCGAACAACACTCAAGAAGCTCAATACCTTCCAGCACAAAGCAGCCCGTTTGATCAATACCCCATCCATCACATTAAACATTCACTCCCTCCACTGTGTGTACCATTTACAAGACCCACTGCAGCAACCCACCCAGCTTCCTTCGAAAGCACCTTCCAAACCCATGACTTCTGCCACCTGGAACAGGCAGAACATGAGGACATCACCACCTGGAGGTTCCCCTCCAAGACACACGCCACCCAAACTTGGAAATATATCGCTGTTCCTTCACTGTCGCTGAGTCAAAATCCTGGAACTCCCTCCCTAACGGCACTGTGGGTGTACCTACATCACATGAACAGCAGTGGCTCAAAAAGGCAGCTCACTGCCACCACTTTCTCATTCCCTTTTCTATCCGTATCAGTGCGATGAAGTACAACAGCTTCACAATGCTTACTTAGATCCTGCCAACCCTTTTCAATCTAAACTGTTAATGTAATTGGGATTGCAAATCGGGGGTGGCACGGTAGCACAGTGGTTAGAATAGCTGCCTCACAGCGCCAGGGACCTGGGTTCGATTCCCAGCTTGGGTCACTGTTGTGCGGAGTCTGCACATTCTCCCCGTGCCAGCGTGGCTTTCCTCCGAGTGCTCCAGTTTCCTCCTGTAGTCTGAAAGATGTGCTGGTTAGATGGATTGACCTGAACAGGCGCCGGAGTGTGGCGACTAGGGGATTTTCACAGTAACTTCATTGCTGTGTTAACGTTAACCTACTTGTGACTAATAAATAAACTTTAAGAAATGTATTCAAAGAATCAGCTGAGCTTCTCAACATTTTCAAATAAATATCATCACAATAATCAAAATTGAATGACTGATGGTTGATAATTTTTCCAAAGTTTCAGTTAAGAAATGTAAAATGTTACTGGAGTTGAAATGCATGTAAAGCTGGATGATTATCCCATCTCTGTATGAATTTGTTGTTTTCTGTTAAGGAACAGTAAACTGGAAAAACTAGGCAACAGATCAATGCAATGTTTAACTCGTGTTGATCTCTCCAAGTCAGGAGCAGTTAATACTCAGCTCAAGGGGTTTTAGCACTGTCCATTTCTCTGATGCTGTACAGTGTTACATACAGCCAGAATCAATTGTCAAGGCAGCTCATACTGACATGTTTTATGAAATACTGGTTTTCCAGAGTTTCCAGTGCCACATCTATCAAACTACTGTGAAGGTTGTTTCGCTTAAAGGTGATTTGATTTGATTTAATTTATCATTGTGACATGTATTAGTGTACAGTGAAAAGTATTGTTTTATTGCGCGCTATACAGACAAAGCATACCGTTCATAGAGAAGGAAACGATAGAGTGCAGAACATAGTATTACAGTCGTAGCTAGGGTGTAGAGAAAGATCAACTTAATGCAAGGTAGGTCCATTCAAAAGTCTGACAGCAACAGGGCAGAAGCTGTTCTTGACTCAGTTGGAGTGTGATCTCAGACTTTTGTATCTTTTTCCTGACGGAAGAAGGTGGAAGAGAGAATGTCCGGGGTCCGTGGGGGTGCTTGATTATGCTGGCTGCTTTGCCGAGGCAGTGTAAAGTAAGGTATTGGTGAAAATTGGGAGTCCAAGTTATTGGTCAACATTTGGGCAACACGGTGGCACAGTCGTTCGCACTACTGCCTCACAGCGCCAGGGACCCAGGTTCAATTCTGGCTTCGGGTCACTGTCTCTATGGAGTCTGCACATTCTGCCTGTGTCTGTGCAGGTTTCCTCCGGGTGCTCCGGTTTCTATCCACACTCCAAAAGATGTGCCGATAAGGTTGATTGGCCATGCTAAATTGCCCCTTAATGTCGGGGGATTAACAGGATAAATCATAGAATCCCTGCAGTGCAGAAGGAGGCCAGTCAGCCCATCGAGTCTGCACTAACCACATTCCCACACAGGCCATATTCCCACAACCTCTCATATTTGCCCTGCTAATCTCCCTAACACTAAGGGGCAATTTAGCATGGCCAATCAACCTAACCTGTGCATCTTTGGACTGTGGGAGGAAACCGGAGCACCCGGAGGAAACCCATGCAGACACAGGGAGAACATGCAAACTCCACACAGAGGCCAGAATTGAACCCGGGTCCCTGGCGCTATGAGGCAGCAGTGCTAACCACTGTGCCACCGTGCCACCCAAATATGTGGGGTTTCGGGGATAGGGTCTGGGTGGGATTGTTGCCAGTGCAGACTCGATGGGCTGAATGGCCTCCTTCTGCATTGTAGGGATTCTCTGATTCTGTGATTCTATGCTTCTCAAATTAAAATCGTTTCACGTGTTCCACAGCACTGTGGGAGTTTGCTCATTCCAAAGGATTTGCCTCCTTTATTGCAATTTTAACAATTGACCTTGAAGATTGACAGGTGTCAGTAAGTCATGAGGAAGGGGGGTGATGATGGTCAATTGTTGCTCAGTTCTCAATCAATTGCAAATGACGGACACCGGCACCACATGATGGATGCTTTCATCCTGCGACAGTCTTCTCTCAATTACCTGTCACCTCTCAACTTGCAGCCAAAAAGTAAAACAAACATAGGGAAATTCACAGGTTGGTCCCACTGACACATTTCAGAAATGACAGCCACTCATCAGAAAATAAATCACCTTCGAAAAGTGGAACATCTCACCTCACATACCCATTAATTTCTGAGATAACTGGAGGAAACTGAACAGATTTAATTGGCAACACCCCCTCACTTGCTTCAAGCACATTAAAACCAAGAAATGCAAATCATTTTAAAGTTTATTCATTAGTGTCACGTGTAGGCTTACATTAACCCTGCAATGAAGTAACTGTGACAATCCCCTAGTTGCCACACTCTGGCGCCTGTTCGGGTACACTGAGGGAGAATTTAGCATGGCCAATCCACCTAACCAGCCCGTCTTTCAGACTGTGTGCACTGGCCATGCTAAATTGCCCCTTAAAGTCCCAAGATAGTTTAAGTTTATTTATTAGTGTCACAAGTAGGCTTACATTAACCCTGCAATGAAGTTACTGTGGAAAATCCCCTAGTTGCCACACTCCAGAAATGTCCATTAACCTCAGGCAGGATTCTACGGCTCCGGGACGAGCGAGGATGTAAAATCCATATCATAATGGTGTCAGGATCAGTCGAATTTGAATGGGAGATTATCATCACCCATGTTAGATGTTCACTGATCCTGTCAAACTGCATTAAGTCCCTAGAACCTCACTCTTGCTCCTCACTCAGTCCCCATTCAACAATAGTTGTGACATCTCCCCATTTCCACTCGTGGCTTTTTGCAGTATTTCATCATCTCACAATGACAGAGCTCGTGTGGCGCAGTGAGTTAGCGTCGCTACCTCTGAACCAGGAGCTCTGGGTTCGAGTTCCATCCCAGGACTTGATGGCCACAGAAGGTGTGTTCATGACCTGGCCAAACAAGTGGAGGAGTATCAAGCTGCAATACCTTCTAACAGACGCAAAAGGCAGATGGTAAGAGCCATGATTCCTAGTCAGCCATAGAAAGCCTCTACTTTCTCAGAAGACTAGGGAAATTTGGCATGTCAGCTACGACTCTCACCAACTTTTACAGATGCACCATAGAAAGCATTATTTCTGGTTGTATCACAGCTTGGTATGGCTCCTGCACTGCCCAAGACCTCAAGGAACTACAAAAGGTCGTGAATGTAGCCCAATCCATCACGCAAACCAGCCTCCCATCCATTGACTCTGTCTACACTTCCCACTGCCCTGGCAAAGCAGCCAGCATAATCAAGGACCCCACGCATCCCGGTTATTCTCTCTTCCACCTTCTTCCATCGGGAAAAAGATACAAAAGTCTGAGGTCACGTACCAACCGAGTCAAGAACAGCTTCTTCCCTGCTGCTGTCAGACTTTTGAATGGACCTACCTCGCATTAAGTTGATCTTTCCCTACACCCTAGCTATGACTGTAACACGACATGCTGCACTCTGTCCTTTCCTTCTCTATGAACGGTATGTTTTGTCTGTATAGTGCGCAAGAAACAATACTTTTCACTGCATGTTAATACATGTGACAATAATAAATCAAATCAAAATCAAATATGATGGAAAGAAAGTTGGAGCATCTACCATCACGGCCCAGAGCTCCAGACTGCCATGTGCATGGTGGCACAGCAACCTGGACTCTCCAAGTGAAATGTAACACACACTACCAGACTGGCTCCTGGGATGGAGGGACTGACGTATGAGGAGATTGAATCGGTGAGGATTGTATTCACTGGAGTTTAGAAGAAAGAGGGGGAAGCTCTTGGCCCCTGTAAAATTCTAACAGGACTAGACAGGGTAGGTGCAGGAAGGGTGTTCCCAATAGTGGGGAGTGCAGAACCAGGGGTCACAGTCTGAGGATACAGGGTAAACCATTCAGGACTGAGACAGGGAAGAATTTCTTCACCCAGAGAGTAGTGAGCCTCTGGAATTCTCTCCCACAGAAAGCAGTTGAGGCCAAAATATTGTGGGCGGTATTCTCTAGCCATTTATGCCAGCGGGATTCTCTGGTCCTGCTGCAGTGAATGGAGATTTGGCTGAGCGCCAAATTCTCCGTCCTCGCTGGCAGTGGTGAAGGAGCGTGAACGGCCAGAGAATTCCGACCTGGATGTTTCCAAGAAGCAGTTAGATAGTGCTCGTGGGGCTAAAGGGATCAAAGGGGAAAACAGGATTAAGTTCCTGAGTTGGATGATCAGTCATGATCATAATGAATGGCAGAGCAGGCTCGAAGGGCCGATCGGCCTCCTCCTGCTCCTGTTTCCTATGTTTCCATTGTCTGATATTACTTTGCAATTATTAGGACTAAAGTTGCACTGTACACCTCCAGGTGGCACTGTGAGGGTCATGTTGGGTGAGATTTTTTAACTCATTTAAAACCTTTATCAGACGTACATGGAGTTAAACATGAACACACTGTGTTGCCTAATGTCACTGTAACTGTCCCTACTCAGATCCCCCTCAGCACATACACAATTGTACCTGCTTGCCTGCCTCCGGTACTGATTGTAAAGCCTGGTGCCATGTCCAATGTTTTGTGAGCCAGTTGAGTAACAGCAGAAGGGATGGGCTGCTACCAGACCAGGGGGAGAACACTGCTTTCCATTTAGTTTTTCATGGGATGTGGGTGTCGCCGGCTGGGCCAGCGTCTATTGCCCACCCCGAATTGCCCTTTGAGAAAGTGGTGGAAAGCTGTCTTGACCTGCTGCCCTTATATAAAAATTGCCACAAAGTGGTGTGATGACTTCAGCCAGGCTAATGAGGTTGGCTTCTTCGAGTATGAACTACCTGATGAGTCCTTGCATTATCGACCCAGAGAAACACATTTTGATTTGATGTTTTAAGTTTCCTTTCGACTTTGTTTTTTGTTTGGGCTGTTTCCCCTCCTTTTGGGGAGCTGCCCCTTTCAATTTGTCCCTAAGTTAATTTGGGTTAGTTTATTTGGTTGGTATTGAAAGAGATACCTGGTGAGTCCTAATTGATGGTTAAATCAGGGAGCCTCATGCTTCCGATTTAAAGCAGGTGTGTCAGACTCCCAGCCTGCATTCAGCAGGGGGCAACTGGAGAGCTGGCTGTGTACAGATGTATGGTGTAAATAAAGTAACCTGGTGACGGGACTTTCACCTCCATGGAGTTATTACAGTGGACCATTCAAACGTTTGTTGGGGGGGGTAGCTTGGTGCTTGGTCAGTAGTGGCTCAGATACTGTTATTACTTTGGAAAGATCTTATTGTCTTGTTCCCTTCTTACTTAGATAGTCAGAGAATGAAATAGCAGAGGAGGCCATTCATCCCATTGTGCTGATATTGGCTCCTTGACAAACCATCCAATTAGTCCTATCCCTTTTCCCCATTGCCCTGCAGATGTTTTCTCCTTCAAATGTCTATCCAATTCCTTTTGGAAAGCTACTGTTACATTTTCTTCCACCCATTTTTTGGGGCAGCACATTCCTGATCACAACAACTCACGACATCAAATAAATTCTCCCTGTCTTGCCCTGTTCATTCACCAGTAAACTATTTGCAGTACTGGACGAGGAACGTCAATGTGGAACAAGGTGGAGAATGGAAAAGACGCAGTGGGAAATGAGAGCAGGCACTATCCTTAATCACTGGAGTCTCACAGAAACTCCAAACTTTCCTACACTGCCACTGGAGGTTCAAGTAATCAAAGTTTCCAGTCAAACGTACATGAAAAATAAATCTCTAATGAGAAAGGAAATAGGCAAAACATCTGTCTTTTGGAACTTGGCAATTCTACAAAACCTCAGGAAGGATTTTGACTTTACAGTCAGTGAGATGGAAGCAGAGTCCTGGGAGAAAAAGGCAAAGGGAGGCCTCTCAAGCACCTCATCTCTGTAGAAAGCTTACATCAGGTCCACCTGATCTGATAACCCGCAGAAGCCTCCAATAACGTGCTGGTATTTAAATGACAGAGAGTTTAACACTGGACACTTGCTCCTCTACCCACTGAAAACTGGCTCAGGCCACTCTTCCCACTCAGTGGGGGCGATTTGGAGCCCGCAATCTCCATCCGCGGGATTGATGGCGTGCACTCAAAATCAGAAGAGTGAGATTCGCACCAGCGAGTTCCGATTTCACCGGCCCCTCGCCGGTGGAGTGGCGGGAAACATACCGCGGGCCCGCAGGAAGCTCATTTTAATACATTTGCATGTCATTAGCGAGCACTCTCTCCAGGACTTACCCGCTCACCAGATATTCAGCGGGGACGGGTGGTGGAGGTGGGTGCCGGCTCAGACTGTATGGGTGGGTGAGAAGGGGCGATGATCAATGGAGGGGAGAAGGGGCCAATGATCGGGGGATTAGGGGGGCGGGAGGTCAAGCAGGGGTTGGGGAGGGGGTCACTTAGACCTCCATGCTGGGCTGGGGGGTAGTTTCCTTACATTCTGATCAGGACGCCCTGTGTTATAGAAAGGTGAATCTTTTGCTTAACATCAACTGAGTATTCTCCACAGGGAACAGAATCTTTCCTTGGCTAACGCAATCCTGCTCTCATCAGTGAAACTGGGGGGGTCTTCTCCACCACTCCCCCACTCTGACATTGAGAGCCTCAAAACCGGGCAACCCCCCCAACCCCCGCAAAACTGAGAAGACAACAAGACAACCAGCCCTTCCCTCCACTGAGAACAACGTTGAGGCTGATACAGTTCCACCCATCTCCTCTCCTTCCTCCATTGTCTGCTCTCTTCCACACATGTTCCTCTCCTCCTCCTCTCTTTTTCTCCCTTCCTGTCTGTTTGTCCCACTGTGATGAAACCAGCCACTTGCCCATTCTCACCTCCCCATCTTACCCTCAGTCCACCTCCTCCACTGCCCACTGCTTCTCTTTGGACCGTTCTTCTTCATTTGCATTCCCTGTTCCCAGCTTACTCTCCAGCTTCTCTCCCACAAGCTCCATCCTCAACATTTCTATATATCCCCACTCCCAACTCCAACCCTTCCCTGATCCATTGGGGCCCAGTTATTCCTCTATCTTCTAACTCATGATTTGATTTGATTTATTATTGTCACATGTATTGGGTCACAGTGATAAGTATTGGTTCTTGCGCACTACACAGACAAAGCATACCATTCATAGAGTACAGAGGGGAGAAGGAAACGAGAGGGTGCAGAATGTAGTGTAAGAGTCATAGCTAGAGTATAGAGAAAGATCAACTTAATATATAGCCCGTCCATTCAAAAGTCTGATGGCAGCAGGGAAGTAGTTGTTCTTGAGTTGGTTGGTACATGTCTTCAGACTTTTGTATCTTTTTCCCGATGGAAGAAGGTAGAAGGGGGTATGTCCAGGGTGCGTGGAGTCCTTGATTATGCTGGCGGCTTTTCTGAGGCAGCGGGAAGTGTTGACAGAGTCAATGGATGGGAGGCTGGTTTGAGTGATGGATTGGGCTACATTCACAACCCTTTATAATTTCTTGCAGTCTTGATCAGAGCAGGAGCCATACTAAGCTGTGATACATCCGGAAAGGATGCCTTCTATGGTACATCTGTAGAAGTTGGTGAGAATCGTAGTGGACATGCCGAATTTTCTTCGCCTCCTGAGAAAGTCAAGGTATTGATGCGCTTTCTTAACTATTGCATAAACGTTGTCTTGACAACTTGTGTCCAATACCGCAGGAGGTTGAGTAGAGGTTATTTAATTGACAGATTAAGATCGTGTTGTCCAGGCTATTTCAGTATTGGCTTCCAAATGTATTTGCCTTTAACTTTTCAGATTTGGTTCGTAGCATTGTAACTGAGTTTTCTCTGTCCATTCTTTGCTCCTTGCGGAGGTTGTATAGCAACTGTGGTTGTTGCTCTGCATTCAACCTAGCCTGGCATCATCAATGTTACTGTTACATAGGCTGCCTGGTTAGACTGGAGGGGATTGGTGGTTTTTTGTGTGGACCAGCACGGTTTCAAAGTGAGGGCCCAGTGATTTTCTTAGTTTTAAGTATAATTTTATTTATTTATTAGTGTCACAAGTAGGCTTACATTAACACTGCAATGAAGTTGCTGTGAAGATCTCCTAGTCGCCACACTCCGGCACCTGTTCGGGGGAGAATTTATCATGGCCAATGCACCTAACCAGCACGTCTTTCAGACTGTGGGAGGAAACCGGAGCACCCGGAGGGAACTCACGCAGACACGGGGAGAACGTGCAGACTCCGCACAGACAGTGACCCAAGCCGGGAATTGAACCCAAGTCCCTGACGCAGAGAGGCAGCAGCGCTAACCACTGCGCCACCGGTATTTTGTTTCCATGTCAGGATGAAGAAGTAAGATTGAAACGCAATCCTTTTGCTTCAAGATTTTTATTGTTCTTAATGGTTCAGTCATTATATTAACAATTTCTCTGGCTGGCAATGGGCTGTAGACAGGATCATCTCTTTTATATTGATTTTTCTTTAATGATGTTTGTGAAAATCATTATTTAAAGGAAACGATGCTTTCTGAGAGCAGGAAATATAACAGAGCGCAACACAAACCAATGAGAACTATCACAAGAAGTAACTTAGTCCATGGCTCATAAAATCATAGAATCCATAGAATCATACAGTGCAGAAGGAGGCCATTCAGCCCATCGAGTCTGCACTGACCACAATCCCACCCAGGCCCTATCCCCATATCCCCATGCATTTACCCTAGCTAGTCCCCCTGACACTAAGGGGCAATTTAGAACGGCCAATCCACCCAACACGCACATCTTTAGACTATGGGAGGAAACCAGAGCACCCAGAGGAAACCCACGCAGACACGGGGAGAACGTGCAAACTCCGCACAGACAGTGACCTAAGCTGGGAATCGAACCCAGGTTCCTGGCATTGTGAGGCAGCAATGCTAACCTCGGAGCATTGGCCTACCAAGAAGTTGAAGCTGAGAATGCACTGACTGTAAAGGGCACAGAGGGGTAGATCTGGGTCTTGAGGGATGGTATAAATCGAATGGTAGTGGGTCACAATCCCACTTCTACACCCCTCACAAGTTTCACTTCCATTTGATGTCACTGAGATGCAAAGCAGGCTGCCGACTGATGGATGACCTTTGTTTTACACTCACTCGCAAAGGCAAGATCTTCCCACATGCAAATGTTGCCAGCGGTGTGCAAAATGTATCCTGTCACAGTGGTGAGAATGTGTCAGCATATATTCATTAATGGATTGGCACCATCATACACTACTACCAATGGCCTGTTCCAACAACAACGGCTTGCATTTATATAGTGCCTTTGGCATCGTAACATTTCCCAAGGGGCTTCACAAGATCAAGCAATATTCGATACCAGGCTGCGTACTGGGGAGGGCAACCAAAGGTTTGACCAAAGGGGTAGATTTTAAGGAGTGAGTTGAAGGAAATGTTGAAGTTTAGGGGGGGAATCCCAAAGTCTAGGGCCTAGGCAGCTGAAAACATCGCTGTCAATGGTGGAGCCATAGATCATAGAATCCTACAGTGCAGAAGGAGGCCATTCAGCCCATTGAGCTTGCACTGACCACAATCCCACCCAGACCCTATCCCCATAACCCCATGCATTTACCCTAGCTAGTCCCCCTGACACTAAGGGGCAATTTAGCATAGCCAATCCACCTAACCTGCATCTTTGGAGTGTGGGAGGAAACCGGAGCACCCGGAGGAAGCCCACGCAGACACGGGGAGAATGTGCAGACTCCACACTGACAGTGACCTAAGCTGGAATTGAACCCGGGTCCCTGGTGCTGTGAGGCAGCAGTGTTAACCCCTGTGCCACCATGAAACCCATGGATGCACAACAGACCAGAATTAGAGGAATGCAGAGATCATAGATTCGTACAGGGAAGCAGAGGCCCTTCAACCCATCAAGTCTGCACCGACACGTGTGAAACACGTGTGAAAGATAGAGGATCTCGGAACATTGTGAGACTGAAGGGAGGGAAGAAATTGGGCGTGGTGACACCCGGGAGGGATTTAAAAACTAAGATGAGAATTTTAAAATTGAGGTATTGCTGGACCAGGGTCCAATGTATGTCAGTGAGCAACAGGGTGATGATGGGTGAGTGTCACAGGGAGATGGATGCATCGAACCTGATGCAAATTGTCACCTGGCAGGGGAATTTTAGATGGATTGATGTAAATGGAGGATGGATGGCGGGAACCTGAACAGTAAGAAGTCTCACAACACCAGGTTAAAGTCCAACAGGTTTATTTGGTAGCAAATACCTGAACAGACAGATGGTGGAATTGTCAAATCTATTGATAGCATGTGCGTCAGATCTTTGTCTGATGACGCTCCTTGAAGGCCCTTGGTGAAGTTTACCATGCTAAGGCGCTATATAGACATGAGTTGTTCACCTGGTTTTCATCCATCCCCAAGGTTTACCATGGATAGAGTTTCATGAGGAGTTTTTGTGAAATGCCTTTTAGAAGTCTAAGTATGCTATTGCTGTGTAATCTTATATTGGCACAGTGGTTCGCACTGCTGCCTCACAGCACCAGGGTCTCAGTTTCGATTCCCGGCTTGGGTCACTGTCTGTGTGGAGCCTGAACGCTCTCCCCGCGTTTGCATGGGTTTCCTCCGGGTGCTCCGGTTTCCTCCCACATTCTGAAAGACGTGCAGGTTAGGCGAACAGGCACCAGACTGTGGCAACTAGGGGAATTTCACAGTAACTTCATTGCAGTGTTAATGTAAGCCATACTTGTGACGAATAAATTAACTTTAACTTTTCTTATATAGTGCACTAGGAATGTTCCTTTCTTAAAGAAGTCAAGGGGTGGAATTTTTCTGCCGTTCCATTCACGCCACAGGGATTTTCCAGTCCCGCAGCAGCGAACGGAGATTAGACTGAGCGCCAAATTTTCCATCCTCGCTTGCAGCGGTGGCAGGCTGTGAACAGCTGGAAAATTCCGGACCATGGTGTTTGGTGAAACAGGTCCTTGCCTTTCTGATTGGCTGCTGGCTGTTGTTCATTAAGTTGTTATAATGCAGATATAATCCAGACCGTCAATACTTTGGCCCGAATACAACATCACTGTTCATTGCCAGCACAACAACCAATCTGTGTTTACCCAAAACATTGGCACCATTCCTTGCAAACCAGCAGAGCGATGAATCAGCACTGTCCAGTGACAGAGGTACACTGATCACAGAGGCATTACAACTCACAGGTAGAACAGATAAAAGGCATTTGGAAAGAGAAGTGTGGAAAGCTCTGAAATGAGAGAGACCTTCAAAGACAGACTATTAATACATCAACAATGTCTTTGGCCACTCGAGTTCTTCTCACCTTCTCCTCTGACCCCCCAAATGAAATTCACACATTTTTCAATTGCTAAAACTACCTTCAAGAATCTCTGTTACCTCTTTTGTGTTAAACAATCCTTTCCCCCACAACAATTCTGAGCGATCTATGACGCCCGCTTCTGTCCAAGGTGTGAACACTGCTCCCATATTTAGGAGACAGTTTGACAATTCTCTTGCATTCTTAGACAGATTCCAAGAAAAAAGCTGCTCCTCTGACTGGAGATCATTCTCTCATCTCCAGACTCGCCTGAAGACAAAACAACCTCGCGTAACTACTGCCTCACAGCGCCAGGGACCTGGGTTCAATTCCCGGCCTTGGGTCACTGTCTGTGTGGAGTCTGCACGTTCCCCCCGTGTCTGCGTGGGTTTCCTCCGGGTGCTCTGGTTTCCTCCCACAGTCTGAAAGACATGCTGGTTAGGTGCATTGGCCGTGCTAAATTCTCCCTCAGTGTACCCGAACAGGCGCCGGAGTGTGGCGACTGGGGGATTTTCACAGCAACTTCAATGCAGTGTTAATGTAAGCTTATTTGTGACACTAATAAATAAACATAAACTTAATACGGCAGTAAGCCATGGGGCAGCTCAGGGTCAAAGATGATGCTTGTTCTAAACGAACCTTTGTCAATATTGTTTCTGCAGAATCATAGAATCCCACAGTGCGGAAGGAGGCCTTTCGGCCCATCGAGCCTGCTCTGCTATTCAATTTTCATGGCTGATATTTTTCTCATCCCCATTCTCTTGCCTTTTCCCCATAACCCCTGATCCCCTTATTAATCAAGAACCTATCTATCTCTGTCTTAAAGACACTCAATGACCCGGCCTCCACAGCCTTCTGTGGCAATGAATTCCACAGATTCACCATTCTCTGGCTGAAGAAGTTCCTCCTCATCTCTGTTTTAAAGGAGCGTCCCTTCACTTTGAGGTTGTGCCCTCGAGTTCTATACTCTCCCACTGGTGGAAACATCCTCTCCACCTTCACTCCATGGAGAGTGAGTTTTTGTAAACGAGACAATGTTGACTGGGAGTTAAGGTGGGTCAGCGGCAATGATGGGTGAATGTCTATCGAGCGGGTTGCTTGCTGCAGGGGATCACTCATTTTTTAAGGTGGGCATTTGACTGGCAGCATGTTGATGTGGCTCAGCTGTCAAGATGGACTCCGGCTTTTGCTGCACCTTTGGGTGCTGGAAGCTCACCTATCTCACTGGCTTCCTGTTTAGCTGCTAAAATATCCCCGTCCTCCTCTCCAGGACCAGACGATGCTTCAATGGCCGAATTTTTTGTGTGTTACTCCAACCGCACATTAAGCTTAAGTTTCCTTCTCTTCGTCAGTTCCATTTTGTCCGTGGATCCTATTGATTCTTTGTTCCCCTTAACAGTGGCTGCATACACACTTCCTCCTGGTGTGGGGCCTGCTGGCTCCTGTTTCGCCCCTTCCTGGCGCTCTACAATTTCAGGCAATGTGACCCGTTTTCCCGCAGTTCCAGCATTGAGATTCTCTCATCCAGGCACTGGTTTCTGTGTGGCTCTCTTTTGCCACACTGACAACCCTCCTTGGACCTCGATTGACTTTCCAGGATGTCCACCATCTTGTGTACTATTGCTCTCATGCCTCAGTGACAGCCTGTTCCAGGGTACTGCGATCTCGAAAGCCTCTTTGAAATCCAACTCCTCCTCTGCCAACAACCTTCGCCGAATTTCTTCCTGTTGTAAACCGCAAACAAACCAGTCTCGCAGCGCTTCCTGAAGAAAAGCACCAGAATCACTAAATTCTGCCAATCTTTTGAGAGGTCTTACAAATTTAATAACATTTTCGCCCTCCAGTTGGTCCTGCTTGTAAAACCTGTACCATTCTGCAATTCTCAATGGTTGTGGTGCAAAGTGTCCACAGCTCCATGAATGGTTTCTCAGCTAGTTCTGGCTGCAGAATGTTGATTTTTGATTTGATTTATTGTTGTCACATGTATTAACTTACAGTGAAAAGTATTGTTTCTTGTGCGCTATACAGACAAAGCATACCGTTCATAGAGAAGGAAATGAGAGAGTGCAGAATGTAGTGTTACAGTCATAGCTAGGATGTAGAGAAAGATCAACTTAATGCAAGGTAGGTCCATTCAAAAGTCTGACAGCAGCAGGGAAGAAGCTGTTCTTGAGTCAGTTGGTACATGACCTCAGACTTTTCATAGAAACCTGACAGTACAGAAAGAGGCCATTCAGCCCATCGAGTCTGCACCGACCACAATCCCACCCAGGCCCTACCCTCATATCCCTACATATTTACCCACTAATCCCTCTAACCTATGCATCCCAGGACACTAAGGGCAATTTTTAGCATGGCCAATCAACCTAACCCACACATCTTTGGACTGTGGGAGGAAACCGGAGCACCCGGAGGAAACCCATGCAAACACGAGGAGAATGTGCAAACTCCACACAGACAGTGACCCAAGCCGGGAATCGAACCCAGGTCCCTGGAGCTGTGAAGCAGCAGTGCTAACTACTGTGCTACTGTGCCGCCCAGTACTGTGCCGCCCAGTACAACTAGTAAATGTTGGTGAGAGTCGTAGCTGACATGCCAAATTTCCTTTGTCTCTGCTTAGGACTCTGAGTGCTTTACTCCCCACTGTGCTCAAGAATACTGGGACAACGAGGTCATCTTCTATTTTGTTTGCTGGAATAAAGATACTCAATCTCTCTATGTGAGCCATCCACAGCTCAGCCTCTTTGTCGAACTCTCCTGTGGTAGTCCGCCATTCCTCCTTGGTGGTGTCAAGGTTTCCTGCCTCAGTACAACTAGGTCTGAAGCCTCTTCCTCCCTCCCTGACTCCTGGCTGCCAATCACGGTCCCGTGACAAACACAGGAATCCTTCACTCGACCCACAGTCCACCAGTGATCAGCAGAGACTATAGCGAGCAGCCTCATAGATGCACCCAACTTTGAGCGCCCGTTTCCTTCCCCCTGTGCCCGAGGCCTAACCTTGACAGCCTCGCGGTGCTGAACGTGCTCCTGAAGCAGTGTACTTGCCGTGTGTCCCTTAATGGTCCGCGGTGAAGAAGGAAGAAAACCCTCACTCCTCCCTCGCAGTCGCGGAACCAAGGCACCAGTTCTCGTCGCCAGTGTAAAAAGGGGGGTGGGGTAGTTTCAAACAACTCACACGGAGGCAAGTCACAGCAACAACCAAGGGTTTATTTAAAAGAGCTGTCAATCACACTCCAGCTCTCAACTGACTTTAAGGGTGGATTCCCGGGCAGGTCAACCTCCACCCCCACCAACCCCCCACACCCTCCCTCCACCCACCCACATCCAGGGACACCTGACCTATCCTCTTAAAGGAACTATGCCCTGGAGACATATCAACAACCTCATTCATAAATCCCTCCATGACCTCACCTCTCCCTATATCTGTAAAATTCTCTGTCTATGCAACCCTCTCTGATATCAAAACTCATCCAATTCTGGCCCTCTCGTGCATGCCCGACTTCAATCACTGCACTATTGGCAGCCATACCTTCAGCCTGGGGGCCCTAAGCTCTGGAATTCCCTCCCTAAACCTCTTTAGTTTTCTATCGCTCCTCCTTTAAGGCACTCCTTAAAACCCACCCCTTTAACCAAACTTTTGGCCACGTAACTTAGCAGCACCTTGCAGGCCTCGGTGTTTTATTCAGCTACATAATGCTCCTGTGAAGTGCCGAGGGACTTTTCTTTATGTTTAGGGTGCTATATAAATGCACATTGTTATTAGTGCATTTAGTGGGCTAACTTTTGCAGAAGAACAGAACTTGGGCCTGAGAAGGATTCAGAGGTCTTGGGAATTGTGTTTGGGAAGTGGGGCTTTCGGGAAGTTTTAGGAAGTGGAATGGCAGCTTTCAAGATAGCTTTTGGGAAAGTGGGTCAGAGATGGAATTGGTCAGATGTGGGATAGGCACCAGTAGTCATCAGGAGAAAATGTGCAGCCCTGCGATGGGATGTTTAACAGCCCGTGGAGGGCAGCAGTAACCTTTAGGAAAGATGATAGTCACAGGTTTTGAGGAGGGAAGATAAATATTGACTTGAAGAGTGCTTTAGCCATGTCGGTTTAGAAAATAGGAATATGATTTAAATTTCCATCTGATCAAAGTTTATTAGCATCGTCACAGGAAACAACTGTTTAACAAACTATCAGATAATTGATTACCCTCTTTAGCCACTGGATCTGTCATGGGGATTTTAAAAAGGCAACAAATTATGTTGCAATATAATAAATTTTCCAACTGTTGGAGGTGCCCTCGAATTAAAACTCAAAGACATCCTATAATTTAAACCTCTGCAATTCGAAGTGACGGAAACTATAAAAAGATCCACTCTTATTTATTCTATTTTGATTTAAAAAAAGAATTCTTCAGATCTCCCCCCGAGCTTACGAGGGTCTGTCAATTTCAACAGAGCCTTTTCTTCTGCAAGCTCTCTGTAATTAAAACCAAGGAGTGTCTTAATGACTGCAGGCCGCAGCGGGTCTTGTTGCTGGGGTCTTGACAATTCTTTGCAAAGATCAATAAAATTACAATACATGTCCCTTCTTAGCACTAAACCGATTGGAATCCGTTCACCCTATGTGAAGAGTGGAAAAGATTCATTAATGGCACTTCATTAGGAAGTTGAAATGGAGTGCAGTAAATGTGACTCTTCTGACAAAAATGTCAGCCTGTCTATTAGGAAAGGAACAAAGACAGTTTAGGAAGCTAAACTCTGTCTCCACTGCTGGGGATTAGGAAGGGTGATAGGATTAGTGTTTAATGACTAGAGGCAGGAGACAAAAGGGAGTTACTGCAAAGAGGCTTAGATATGGAAGAATTAACACTGTATATCCCAAGCATATCTTTGATGCTTTCTAACATTCTCAGCTGCTTCCGAAATGAAAGTCCAAAGAATAAACTGTCTCCTTTTTTTTTAAACCAAAAAAAACAGCATGAAATCTTTGCACTCCTTCATTAGCACAGAAACGTTACTTTGCCTGAATTATGTGCTGGGGATAAGTTCGACAAGGAAAACTCGCGAGCCAGGTTTTGTGTTTGAAAAACAGGGAGAAGGGCCGGTTATGCTTTTTAGAAAATGAGAAGAGAGGACAGTGTACAATGATTCAAAACAAAACAAACCACTGTTCATTTAATGTGACTGGCAGTGCTCCATTGAACCTGTAATATCAGGTACTGACTGATTTGTGACAAGGTTAGCGTTGCATTGGAGAGTGCAGGGACGACCCTTCAGTAAGGTGACCCCCTCCGCCAAACATTTCCATAATGTGCTTATGAACCGCAAGCCAAGCTCAATGCGTCGACTTTCATTGCCCTTCAGAAAGATAGAGAATCATGCTAATATTTATCTTATTAGCAAGCACAAACTGGTAAGAAGATCTGTTAGCCGGGGTGTGAGATGATCTCTGCAGGCATCCCGGGTCAATCAACCTTCAGACTTACTGCATGCTTGGGAAACCTGTTTGCTTTTTCATGGAGTAAGTGCCAAAAGTTACTGTACATATTCCTGGGAGAAGCAAGAAGCAAAATAAAAAGCAAATGAAAGGATCTCGCAAGTGGAGAGGCACTGATCAAATCACTGCATGAAGAAATTCAAGACGGAAGATTCTTTTGGCGAAGTATTTAGGGTGAATTCTTCCAAACAAATTAAAAGTTAAAAGTGATGAATTTATAAAAAGCCTCAAAATCTAAGGCAACTTTCTTCTTTGTCTCATCTTCAACAGTATAAATAGTACAGTCACTGGTTCCTACTTAGATTCTGAGGCCACATATATCCTACTCTTTCTAGTATAAGTACGAAAATGGCAGCCCCCCTGCTGTAATCCTTTCAGGGGCAATGCCGCAGTTAGTGTGAAATTAAATACATTACAGGGTTAGGGATTAAAGTGTTTTATAGGCAGTTGTTCAGCCACATCAAACTTTAGCTTTCTTTTTTTTCAAGAAAGAAAAAAAAATCCTAACATTTGATCCTGAGAGAGGAACGGTGGCTTGAGAATGGGATTGGCACATTCTGTGCTGCCAGTGGGGCATGCACTTGCCTTCAGCTCAAAGCGCTGGCCTGCTGAAGAGGAAACATGCACAAGTAATGAATCCAAGTTTGGGGGGAGAATAAACGCAAGCTGTGTCGTTAACAATCAGTATTCGGCAGAGCAGCTCATTTAGCCAATGACATCAAGAGTCTTTACAAAGTCAGGGTCGTTCCAATCACCGTACCAGGAAGACATGGAAGATTATACTGTGCAATGCATCATTGTCAAACAAAGTCTCTAATGTATCCCTTGTAGATGTTACTGATCCATGCAGAAAACAACAGGGGATTCTACAGTTTTTTGACTTTCATTTCCCCATTCAATGTTTTAGGCATCTTGCGGCCTTCCAGTGCAGCATTCCAACTTAACTTTCAACATTTCAGCTGTCCTGCTCATTTGGAAACTGACCACCCTCTCGGCTTCTTTCCCAAGACCTGCTACCGGGGGCTTAAAGCTTAGGGGGACTGATTAATTCGGGCTTCCTGATTGAATTCCACTAAAAATTTTGCTTTGAAAAATTGACAGTGCATGGGGAGGTGGGGGTGGGCGGGGGGAGGGGGGAGGGGGGGGGGTGCAGCAGGATCTACAAGGGGCGTGCATTCCCCAAGAGGCCTAGCAAACACAAAGCCACCGAACACCTTTTTCACAGCTGAGGGAAATGAGTTCAGTGGCGGGGATAAAACAACTTGACCCCTGAAGATATAAAGGTTGTAGAAGCTTTTTATCATTCGACCACCCGAGAAAGGAGATCAGTAAGACAAAGGCAAGTAAAATATGCGACCATTTTAAAACGAAAGAGATACCTGACTATTTCCAAAGAAATCTATTTAGATTTCAAATTTTGTTCCACCACTCATTCTTACTATGCCATTTAAAACCCATTTGAGTCTTGCTTTATGAATTACGCAACAGGAATGTATTAGTGTTAGCATCTGATCTGAGAGTTCTGACTACTCAAAAAGCGTAGAACTTGCTTCACACCGCACTGATCTCTAAGATGAATAATGGCTGCGGCAGATGTTCATATCCAAATATTCCGTGACGGAGTTTCATTTTATTTCTCAATTGGCTGACTGACTTCAATGTCTCGAGAAGGCTCTCTGCCTTCCTCCGGGGTGGGGGGGAGGGGGAGGGCAGAGAGAGAGTAGGTTTGGTTTTTATTAGATTGTAATGTCTGTGTCTTTTGTCTCTGGGCGTCACTTGGAACAAGTGGCCAAGGAATGAGATGACCATGTGTGGAGGAGCCAAGGCTGGAGTAGATGGTGAGGTAAGAGCTGGTGCGGGGGGAGGGGGGTTGTGGGGGTTAGGAAGGTACGGTGAATGTAGTAAAAATGTAGAAGTGGGCAGGTGGAACTCAACCCAAGAGCTAAAATTCGGCTCCTCATGAAAAAGATACCACACCCAAAGCTTACAAATAAGTGTGCATATATCTCAAGAACGGAAGTGCTCAGGGGTTGTATGATTTCCTAACTACACTTCACAGAAGGCTAGGGAAGTGCACAGACTCCTGGTGATTCCTCCATTGTACTGCATACAGGCAGTTTCACAATCTGCTCACTCTCTCTCATTATTTGAACATCTCTGTGTTGCTAATTCTCTCCTCGTTTGCCCTTTCTTTCCTCTCTGTCTATTGGGTTGCTCTTTTTGCTTCTCTTTTTCCCTCTTTAACTTTTCTCTCCTTCCTTTTGGTTGGGATGTGACAATGCAAATGTTCAGCTCTCTAGATCAGTGGTTCCCAAACTTTTTTCACTGGGCCGCACTTTTGGAATAAAAATTTGCTCGCGCCACACCAAATCTTTTATTGATAAGAAATACGTCCAAAAACAAAAAAAAACAACTCCTGTCAGTACTTGATTCATAACATAGAACACAACTACTTTATAATATGATCATGGGACATCCAGAAAGTATAAAACAATGCTTGTTTAAACCATGTTTAAATGTTTCTTTGATTGTCTTTGAACCTTCCCGCCACACTTGCCATCCTCTCTCGCCGCACCAGTGTGGCACGCCGCACCCTTTGGGAACCACTGCTCTAGATCATCACAGGTTCATGCTGTGGGCTCGCCCCGAAACCAGAAAATCCCGCCCAAGGTCAACAGACTTTTCCATGGTCTGCCCTTCGCCCTCTACGATTCCCGGTGGGCGGAACGGGAAAATTCGCCCCCTTCTCTTCGATATTTCTCAGATCTCTGGCCTTAGTGTAACTCTCTCAGGTGCTTTCTTTCACCCCTTTTGTTACACATCCCCCCTCCCATCCCACCAACCTCTCTGCCCCCTCCATCAGCATTGCTGACAGCTGATGCTTAGGAGCTAGATCTCTCCTCTCTGAGTCAAAGGTTCAAATCCTACGACGGGATTGAAACACAAAAACCGAGATTGACATTCCAGTACCATGCTGTTGATGCTCTTGTAGGTGCTGGCTGGGAATCTCCGATCTCTACCGCGACCGGGATTCTCCGACCTCGCCCCGTGGCTGGGATTCTCCGACCTCGCCCCGTGGCTGGGATTCTCCGACCTCGCCCCGTGGCTGGGATTCTCCGACCTCGCCCGCAGCTGGGATTCTCCGACCTCACCCCATGGGTGAGATACCCTGACTTTGCCCATGGCCAGGATTCACCAATCTCACACTAAGGGGCAATTTACAGTGGCCAACCCACCTAACCTGCACATCTTTGGAGTGTGGGGGGAAACCCACGCAGACATGAGGAGAACGTGCAGACTCCGCACAAACAGTCACCCGAGGCCGGAATCGAACCTGGGCCCCTGGCACTGTGAGGCAGCAGTGCTAACCACTGTGCCACCCATGCCACCTCCCCATACTTTTCTCTCACTTCAGAATTCCACCATTTTGACTTCTCCCTTTCTTTATATTTGGAAGTCTGTTAAAATTTCAAATCAAAAATTATAAACACTGCGTGATTAGAATTGCAGATTGGGCAATAAAATAAGTGAAAAATATGCAACATGCTTAATAAAAAGGTGTGAAAAGTCATAAAATGTGATAAAATGTACTGTGTAATGGACTGAATAACGTGGCCTCTCACTAAAAGCAAAACCTTGTAATTCCCTCCTATCAATCCGATCATTAATTCTAATTCTTGCTTTGGTCATGTCACAGAGGAGCAGGGATTCAGAGTACCAGGCATAAACACATCACAGACAGGTTTCATAAGTGCATAATTTACTGTTAGACCATTAATGCTGAACTTTGCTGCTCCTTAACCCACCCTCGCAGTTAGATAAGAATGTAAGTTGGAATTATTCAAATTCACCTCCATATAAATGGATATCAGCCACTTCAATTAAAATCAGCATGGCTCAAAGGGCAAACTTTCCAACTTGGATTTCACCCCCAGTGTATGTCAGGAATTCTCCCTGAACCGTGCATATTTGAATTTCCCACATCCGCTCTCGGTACGTTACAAATTTTGGGATCAGTGGCAAATCACCTCTCATGTTTGGTGTCCGATGTTCCCGTGGACCTCATGTTCCTGGCTGGCCTTGCTGGAATGTGGAGTTTGTAGGAACTGCAAATCTGTCAATCGTTTGAGTGCTAGACGTTCTTTAGAAGTTGGAAAGTGTACTCGTTTTCTGTCACCGTTCCGGTCCCTGGGCGGGATTGTCCTATGAGGAGGGTTTTGAGTAGATTAGGCCTATAGTCCCTGGAGTTTAGAAGGACAATAGGTGACCTCATTGAAACATTGAAAACTCTTAAGAGGCCTGACAGGGTGGATGCTCAGAAAATGCTTCCCCTTGGCGGGGGTGGGGGGGAGGGTTCAGAACATGGGGTCACAGTCTCAGGATAAGGTGTCAGCCATTCAGGGTCGAAATGAGAAGAAATTCTTTCACTCAGAGGCTTTTAAATGTTTGTGATACTCCACCTTAGAGATCTCTGGATGCTCAGTCATTGAGTATGTTCAAGATTGAGAGTGTTGGATCTTTAGCTACTAAGGGAGCCAAGGGATATCAAGGGAAGGTGGAGTTGAGGAACACCCCTACTCTCCTTCAAATGGTGCCACAATGTCTCCAACAACTTGCATTTATATAGCACCTTTAATGTCATAAAATCTCCCAAGGTGCAATATCAAACAAAATGTGACACCATACTGTACAAGGACTGATGTCCTTGGTCAAAGAGTTAGGTTTTAAGGACAGTCTTGAAGAAAGAGAGAGAGGTGGAGAGATTTAGAGAGGGAATTCCAGGGTCCACTCAGCTCAAGACATGGCTATCAATGGTAGAGCTATTAAAATTGTGGATATACAAGAGGCCAGAATTGGAAGAGGGCAGGGATTTTGGAGGATTGTCAGGCTAGAGGAGATTATAGAGATGGGGAGAGAGTGATGCAGGGGAGATTTGAACACAAGAGTGAGAACTTTAATTCAGGCCAGGGGATCTGGTACATCTAGCAGAGATGGTAGAATGGTCCTCGGTTTAATGTTCCAGCATGGAACTGGGTCAGGGCCAAATAAGGCTCATAAAGACTGTGTGGAGTTTGCACTTTCTCCCCGTGTCTGCAAGGGTTTCCTCCGGGTGCTCTGGTTTCCTCCCACAGTCCGAAAGATGTGTGGGTTAGGTTGATTGGCCATGCTAAATTGACTCTAATGTCAGGGGAATTAGCAGGGTAAATGAGGGTTACGGGAATAGGGCCTGGGTGGGGTTGTCGGTGCAGACTCAATGGGCCAAATGGCCTCCTTCTGTACTGTAGGGATTCTATGATAAAAGGAAGTTCTAAATGTTTTGATAAAATTTGCTTAATGGGCAGCATGTGGAGTAGGAGTGTCTGTTGGGACCCAGAAGCAAATCTGAGGCTAACCCTGCTGCAAACTTTGCCCCTGGCAACACCCCCACCCACTCCCCCCCATCTGATTATGGTAGTCCATTCTGCAGTTGTACCTGCGCAGGGAGTGGCCTCCGGGCTGTGTGAGTTTGTATTGCTTCCAACCTGAACCAAAAAGGTACAAATAAATCTTGCAAATTAACCACCCCAAGCTCTCTTTATTTGAAAGGATGTGAGTTATGACGTCAAACTCAGAAAGAAATAGATACCCACCAGGAAAGATTGAAGAGACTGGGAGATCTTTTCACTGGAAGAGAGAACTGATAGGGTTTTTCAAAACTTTAAAAGGATTCGTTGGATGGACTTCGAGAAGTTGTGGGAAAGACCAGAACTAGGGATGATAAATCATAGAATCATAGAAAGCCTACAGTACAGAAAGAGGCCATTCAGCCCATCGAGTCTGCACCAACCACAATCCCTACCCCCATATCCCTACATATTTACCCACTAATCCCTCTAACCTACGCATCTCAGGACACTAAGGGCAATTTTTAGCATGGCCAATCAACCTAACCCACACATCTTTGGACTGTGGGAGGAAACCGGAGCACCCGGAGGAAACCCACGCAGACACGAGGAGAATGTGCAAACTCCACACAGACAGTGACCCAAGCCGGGAATCGAACCCAGGTCCCTGGAGCTGTGAAGCAGCAGTGCTAACCACTGTGCCACCGTGCCGCCCCTAAATGTAAGAAAGTCACTAGTAACTCCAACAGGGAATTCAGAAAAAAAGTTCCTTATCCAGAGAGGCAGTGGCATTGGTAATCCAGAGACCCCGAGAAAGATCTGGAGACCCAGTTCAAATCCTGCCACGCAGATGGTGAAATTTGAATTCAATAAAAATCTGGAATTAAAAGCCTACTGATGACCATGAAACCATTGTCGATTGTCGTAAGACCCATCTGGTTCACTAATGTCCTTTGGGGAAGGAAATCTGCCATCCTTACCCGGTCTGGCCTGCATGTGGCTCCAGAGCCACAGCAAAGTGGTTGGCTCTCAGTTGCCCTCTGAAATGGAGGGCAGTTAGGGATTGGCAATAAATGCGGGGCCCAGCCAGCGACACCCACATCCCGGAAATAAAAAAAACCAATGGGGCAAATGTGGAACTCACCACCACAGTGAGTAATTGAGGTGAGTCATGTAGAAGAAATTAAGGAGAGGCTGGATAAGTATATGAGGTAGAAAAGAAGAGGAATCTGCTGATTGGGTAAGAGAAGGCTCCTGTGGGGCTTCAATGCTAGCACGGACCAGATGGGCTGAATGGCCTGTATTCTTTGCAAAACTCACTGGTGAAAAGTTGGTCTCCCAGTTAAAATCTGTAAGAAGTCTCACAACACCAGGTTAAAGTCCAACGGGTTTATTTGGAATCACGAGCTTTCGGAGCGCTGCTCCTTCATCAAGTGAGACCTCCCTTCATCAGGGGTGTTTTCCCTTGGTTCTACCTCTGTATATTTTCAGTGTTTGTTGTAGATTTGTAGGAGTGTTGCTTAATGGGTCAACGGTGTAGCAGGAGTTTATATTACTGACACTGGGGAATGTTTGGGGTTAGTCATAATGAGGGTGTTGGCATGGCTACAGCACAGTGTTGATGAGACAAAGTTCTTGTGTTTTATTTGAAATGGTGCTGGTTCCCAGGCAGGTGGTGTCGGTCGCATTGCTAACTCAAGTATGTGGAGTAAATTTGGTGTCCTGTCCACGTGTGCCAACATGTATTTAAGAATGCTGTTCCCTGCCACATACATTGACCAGTGTTTGTGCCATTGCTGCATTGGAAATGAGGATAACTTAGTGTCATGGAACACAGGCTTGCCCACAAACAATGGCAGCGTACGAAGATATTGCTTAATGACCTTGTCTAGTTTGAAAACTAGCCGCACGTACGAGAGAAAATCACCAAATATTACCGAATCCAAGACTCAAGCACAATATGGGTAGATATGATGAAGAGAAACTCATGCTACAGTACGTGAGAAACATCCAGCAAGTCCACTTTATTCTCTCTAACGGGGTGTGGGTATTGATGGCAAGGCCAGCATTTGTTGCCCATCCCTTATTGCCCCTTGAACTGAGTGTCTCGCTCGGGCCATTTCAGAGGGGCAGTTAAGAGTCAACCACATCGCTATGGGTCTGGAGTCACGTGTAGTAAGAAGTCTCACAACACCAGGTTAAAGTCCAACAGGTTTATTTGGTAGCAAAAGCCACTCGCTTTCGGAGCACTGCTCCTTCATCAGGTGAGTGGGAGTTCTGTTCACAAACAGGGCATATAAAGACACAAACTCAATTTACAAAATAATGGTTGGAATGCGAGTCTTTACAGGTAATCAAGTCTTAAAGGTACAGACAGTCATCACATGTAGGCCAGAGAGGCCAGGTCAGGACAGCAGATTTCCTTCCCAAAGGGGACATTAGGGAACCAGATAGGGTTTTTTATAACAATTGATAGCAGTTTCACAGTCACTATTACTGAGACGAGTTGTCAATTCCAGATTTTATGAACTGAATTTAAATTCCACCGGCTGCCCTGGTGGGATTTGAACCTGCGTCGCCAGAGTATTTGCTTGATTACTAGTCCTTGCATTACTAGTCTAGCGACATTACCGCTGCACCACCTTCTCCCCAGTTGATTGCAGTTGAAAGCAAGTTGTATGTGAGATCCATTCAGCCAAAGGGAAGGTAATGAAGCAATCCAGTACAAGAATCCCCCAGATCCTGGGAGTTTCTGGAACTTTGAACCTGACCAGTATGCTCTAACGTGCACTAGACAGTTTCCTGTTCACTGCGCAGACTGAAACTTGCTTTCTCATTCTGCCTGGGCCCATTAGCAAGCTCCCTGAGGAGCCATTAATTGGAGGTGAACAAGTTTCTCATTCCCTCCCTACCTCCCACCCTCACTGAAGGTGTCGGGATTCTGGGAACGGGATCTTCATTCTGTGCCACCAAACAGCTTTGGAAATCAGGCCTCAAATTCCCATCGGCACGGATCCATAATCCTCCAGGCCACAGCCTGTAAACAGGGACAGTTCTCTTGGTACACAGAGCGGAGGGAAGGAGAGAAAAATGGAGAAATGGCCTAAAGTAGGTTTGTTAAGGTTATGCCCCATCCCTCAATAGAGGAAATACTTATCCACCCAACCATCAAAACACATTGGAGAGGACCTTTTACAACATGTCATATTTTAACAGTGATTAAAAAGTTGATAGTCCATCTAAACTTTTATGATTTTTTTTCAGAGGTTCACAGATTAAAATAAACAAACTAAACTATTAACAGGTAAAATCATAGAATCCTTAAAGTGCCGAAAGAATCATAGGATCCCTGGACTGACAACAATCCCACCAGGCACCATCCCCATAACCCCCGGTATTTACCCGCTAATCCCCCTGACGCTAAGAGTCAATTTAACATGGCCAATCCACCTGGTGTGTGGGACAAACACAGTTTTAACAACACCAGGTTAAAGTCCAACAAGTTTATTTGGTAGCCATTAGCTTTCGGAGCGCTGCTCCTTCATCAGATGGAGTGGAAATCTGCTCTCAAACAGGGCACAGAGACACAAAATCAAGTTACAGAATACTGATTAGAGTGCGAATCTTTACAGCTACATTTAAAGATACAGACAATGTGAGTAGAGGGAGCATTAGGCACAGGTTAAAGAAATGTGTATTGTCTCCAGACAGGACAGCCAGTGAGATTCTGCAAGTCCAGAAGGCAAGCTGTGGGGGTTACCGATAGTGTGACATGAACCCAAGATCCCGGTTTAGGCCGTCCTCATGTGTGCGGAACTTGGCTATCAGTTTCTGCTCAGCGATTCTGCGCTGTTGTGTGTCGTGAAGGCCGCCTTGGAGAATGCTCACCCGAAGATCAGAGGCTGAATGCCCATGACCGCTGAAGTGCTCCCCCACAGGAAGAGAACAGTCTTGCCTAGTGATTGTCGAGCAGTGTTCATTCATCCGTTGTCGTAGCGTCTGCATGGTTTCCCCAATGTACCATGCCTCGGGACATCCTTTCCTGCAGCGTATCAGGTAGACAACGTTGGCCGAGTTGCAAGTGTATGTACCGTGTACCTGGTAGATGGTGTTCTCATGTGAGATGATGGCATCCGTGTCGATGATCCGGCACATATTGCAGAGGTTGCTGTGGCAGGGTTGTGTGGTGTCGTGGTCACTGTTCTCCTGAAGGCTGTGTAGTTTGCTGCGGACAATGGTCTGTTTGAGGTTGTGCGGTTGTTTGAAGGCAAGAAGTGGGGGTGTGGGGATGGCCTTGGTGAGATGTTTGTCTTCATCAATGACATGTTGAAGTTCCAACATGTTGAAATAACATGTTGAAGCCAAGTTCCGCACACATGAGGACGGCCGAAACCGGGATCTTGTGTTCATGTCACACTATCGGTAACCCCACAGCTTGCCTCCTGGACTTGCAGAATCTCACTGGCTGTCCTGGCTGGAGACAATACACATCTCTTTAACCTGTGCTTAATGCTCCCTCCACTCACATTGTCTGTATCTTTAAATGTAGCTGTAAAGATTCGCACTCTAATCAGTATTCTGTAACTTGATTTTGTGTCTCTGTGCCCTGTTTGAGAGCAGATTTCCACTCCATCTGACGAAGGAGCAGCGCTCCGAAAGCTAATGGCATTTGCTACCAAATAAACCTGTTGGACTTTAACCTGGTGTTGTTAAAACTCTTACTGTGTTTACCCCAGTCCAACACCGGCATCTCCACATCGTGTGGGACAAACACAGGGAAGAATGGTCTCGCCTACTAACCGGGCGGCATGGAGTGAAAGTGGTTAGCACCCGGGTTCCATTCCCAGCTTGGGTCACTATCTATGTGGAGTCTGCACATTCTCCCCATGTCTGCGTGGGTTTCCTCCAGTTTCCTTCCACAGTCCGAAAGACGCGCTGGTTAGGGTGCATTGGCCATGCTAAATTCTCCCTCAGTGTACCCGAACAGGCGTCGGAGTGTGGCGACTGGGGGATTTTCACAGTAACTACATTGCAGTGTTAATATAAGCCTTCTTGTGAAACTAATAAATAAACTTAAAAGCTTAATTTGATAAATAATGTGGTAAATTATAATTAGCCGCACTTAAAACAAAGACGTGCCTAATATATTATTCCATGAAAGTTACACACGCTTTTATCAAGAACTGAGCCATCAAAGTGAAGCATTTACATGTTGCCATTACTGTCTCGGACTGGCTGACTCTGAGATGTTGTTTACAGTTTGTTCACCTTGATTACATCACCCCCATTAAGGCATATTTTTGCAAGCTTGAGTTACTGAAATTTCAAATAGGAATATGTTTTTGGTGTCAGGGTTCTTCATCACAAAGTGAATCATTGCTTCTTGTAAACCTTCTTATGATCGAAAGCCCGGTGGGAGAGAAGTTGTAAAAGGAAAGGGATTTACACTGGATTTACACGTATACAGTTTCAGTTAAGCAACCAAGGTCAATTTAACAGCCCTGCTCTTTAAGGTCACAAATACGTTTACCACCCAGCTTTGAAAACCACATTGAGTGAGCCGACTGGTGAATTTGTGGAGGGTACATGTACTACAGTGAGAAGGGCGAATTTACATTCCTTCAAGCCGTCACTGGGATTTGGTTTAATGAGCTCTGTCGTGTTGTCAGAGAATCAACTCCTGTGGGTCTTGAAGGGAAAGGAATGAAGCAGCTGCCTCTTACCTCCAGGAGATCCGCAGATTTTATTCCGTCTTGTGGCCCGTACAGGCACAGCCAGCGCCGGCTGCTGCCCTTCCCCATTGAGACTCTTTGGTGACAGATAGAAAAGGAAGGTGGCAATAATAATCAGTTAAGAAGGTTTGATTTTGATTTGATTTATTATTGTCACATGTATTGGGATACAGTGAAAAGTATTGTTCCTTGCGTGCTATACAGACAAAGCATACCATTCATAGAGAAGGAAAGGAGAGGGTGCAGAATGTAGTGTTACAGTCATAGCTAGGGTGTAGAGAAAGATCAACTTCATGCAGGGTAGGTCCATTCAAACGTCTGACAGCAGCAGGGCAGAAGCTGTTCTTGAGTCAATTGGTACATTTCCTCAGACTTTTGTATCTTTTTCCTGATGGAAGAAGGTGGAAGAGGGAATGTCTGGGGCGCGTGGGGTTCTTAATTATGCTGGCTGCTTTGCCGAGGCAGCGGGAAGTGTAGACGGAGTTAATGGATGGGAAGTTGGTTTGAGTGATGGACTGAGCTTCATTCATGACCGTTTGTAGTTTCTTGCGGTCTTGGGCAGAGCAGGAGCCATACCAAGCTGTGATACAACCAGAAAGAATGCTTTCTGTGCTGCATCTGTAAAGGTTAGTGAGAGTCGTGGCTGACATGCCAAATTTCCTTAGTCTTCTGAGAAAGTAGAGGCGTCGGTGGGATTTCTTAACTATAGTTAAGGTAGCCCCATCACATTTTTTTCTTCCAGTTCATTGAGCAAGTCATTGAGGAATCACCACTGATAGCAGCGAGGCAAAGGCAAAGTCCTTAAAAGAACAACCTTAGGATGGACTGGTTGCCCGTTCCTAAGAGCCACTTATTATTAAGGGAATGCCAGAAGATAACTAGTTAGCGGTTGGAATGTGTATAAGCAACAGCAGATAGCTGTATGGGGCAGCACCATTTTTATTTTTCCAAAGTTCATTTATTAGTGTCACAAGTGTGCTTACATTACACTGCAATGAAGTTACTGTGAAAATTCCCTAGTCGCCACACTCCGGCGCCTGTTCGGGTACACTGAGGGAGAATTTAGCATGGCCAGTCCACCTCATCCGCACACCTTTTGGACCGTGGGAGGAAATTGGAGCACCCGGAGGAAACCCACGCCGACACGGGGAGAATGTGGAGACTCCGCACGGACTGTGACCCAAGCTGAGAATTGAACCCGGGTCCCTTGCGCTGTGAGGCAGCATAGAACATAGAACATAGAACATTACAGCACAGAACAGGCCCTTCGGCCCACGATGTTGTGCCGACCTTCATCTGAAACCAAGATCAAGCTATCCCACTCCCTACCATCCTGGTGTGCTAACCACTGTGCCACCGTGCCGCCCAAAGGCTCCTGTACCACGAGAGTTGCAATCCATGCTAATGAGAGGTGTGGTTCTATAATTATTAGATGGGGCAGGTTGGGAGGACAGGAATATTTGTTGAGTGTAAGGAGACCAGGAGGGAATATTTTGTCACCTCATCAAGCACAGGAGCCAACAGGAGAGCGAGAAACACCTTGTAAAATTTGACAAAATCTTTCGGAGTTGCTGGGCTGCTTGAGGGACTAAATTGACTATTTTTGTGTCTAACTTGTGAAATATTATGAGCTAATTCAGGGAATCTTTTCATATCTCTGATAACTTTGAGAGGGCAAGTGGTTTAACACCTCTTAGCGCCGTTATTGCTTTGTGACATATTCAGTTCTTTGTAACCAACCTAATTTAATTTCCATCTGTTCCCTTGTAATGACCTCAGATGAATATCATATAACCACTTAGCTGGCCCTCCTTAGTCAGCTGATAGACACACTGATAAGCAGGTTTGCAACAATCACTTCACTTCAAACTATTTCATTTTTGTTTGTGGGATTGACCTTATACCATTGCTCCTTCTACACCGACCATTGTGTCTGTGCATAGGTGCATGGGTATGTGTGTGTGGGTGTGTGTGTGTGTACACGTGTGTGTGTACACATGTGTATACACGCATGTGTGTACACGTGTGTGTGTACACGTGTGTGTGTGTATGTGCACATGTGTGTGTTGACGCGCGTGTGTGCATGTGTACGCGTGTGTGTATACGCGCGTGTGTGTGTACACTTGTGTGTGTGTGTACACGTGTGTGTGTGTGTATGTATGTATGCATGTCTGTGCTGTCTGTATACATATGTTTTTTTTATCCTTTCACGGGATGTGGGCATTCCTGGCTAGGCCACCATTTAATATCCATTCCTATTTGTCATTGAGAAGGTGGAGGTGAGCTGCCTTCTTGAACTTCTGTAGACAGTCCATGTGGTGTAGGTACACCCACAGTGCTGTCAGAGAGGGAGTTCCAGGATTTTGCCCCGGCGACAGTGAAGGAACGGCGATATATTTCCAAATCAGGATGGTAAGTGAGTTGGAGGGAAACTTGCTGGTGGTGGTGTTCCCATGTGTCTACTGCTCTTGTCCCACTAAGGAGTAGAGGTCAGGGGTTTGGAAGGTGTTGACGAAGGAATCTTGGTAAGTTGCTCCAGTGCATCTTGTAGGTGGTACACACTGCTGCTACTGAGCGTCGGTGGTGGAGGGAGTGGATGTTAAGGTGGTGGATGGGATGCCAATCAAGTGGGGCTGCTTTAAGTCTAAACCTAAACCCTTCTTGGTCAAATGAGTGGATTATTTAAATTATAACCTGATATTGTGCTGAGTTTGACAGATATTCTGGCTGGAATGATAGCTATTATTTTTATACTATAGGATCACATTATAAGAAGTAACTTGTGTCGAAGGGTGTTTTATCTGAATAAGTAAGGCTGATACAACTGCCTCAAATCAAAGCCCCAGTATGTTCATGCTCGTCTCTATCTTCCCCTCGCCATGAGTTGCAGGGACCACTCACTGTGGTTCATTCATACTTCAGTCTTTGATGGATTGCAAAGATTGAAGAAGTTTCACCAATAACTTCTGTTCATAGAGTCATTTTTAGCGCAGAAGGAGGCCATTTGGCCCATCGAGTCTATACCAGCCCATCATGGAGCAATCCATTCAGTCCCATTCCTCCATTCTATCCTCTTAATCCTGCAAGTTTAATTCTGTCAAATCCCCATCCAATTTCCTTTCAAAATTGCTGATCATCCTCTGCCGTCACCATCCTCGTGGGCCGTGAGTTCATCATCACTCACTGTGTGAATACTTTGCCCACACTTTCCTCCTGCAACCCTTTGTCCAAACCCAAGTCCCTTAATCCTTGTGCCATCAGCCAATGGGCACAGTTTATCCTTCTTTATATTAAGCAAACCTGCCATCACCTCGCTCAAATCCCCCCTGCACCTCCTTTGCTCCGCGGACAAACCCAGCTTCGCTGACCTTGTAACTATAATCCCTCATCCCTAGAACCAGTCTGCAACCTCTTGAGGTCCCTCACATCCTCTCTGAAGTGTGGTGACCAGAACTGGACTCGATACACTAGTTGTGACCCTACCAGGGTTTTGTACAGATTCAATGTATCTCACCTACTTTTGTACTCAATGCCCCTATTTATGAATAATCCTGCACTCAGCTGATGAAGGAGCAGTGCTCTGAAAGCTCATGCTACTAAATAAACCTGTTGGACTTTAACCTCGTGTTGTGAGACTTCTTACTCTATTTATGAAGCCACGTCGATTCATAGAATCCCTACATTGCAGAAGGAGGCCAATCGGCCCATTGAGCCTGCATGACTCTCTCTGACAGGATACCTTTTCCATGCCCTTTCCCCCCATTCTATCCCTATAACCCCACACATTTACCATTGCAAATACATCGAACCGGGTGCTCCGGTTTCCTCCCACAGTCCGAAAGACGTGCTGGTTAAATGCACTGGCCATGCTAAATTCTCCCTCAGTGTACCCGAACAGGTGCCGCCGGAGTGTGGCGACTAAGGGAGTTTTACAGTAACTTCATCGCAGTGTTAATGTAAGCCCATTTGTGACTAATAAATTAACTTTATTTTGGGGTGACACAGTGGCACAGTGGTTAGCACTGCTGCCTCACAGTGCCAGGGACCCGGGTTCGATTCCCGGCTTGGGTCAGCGTCTGTGTGGAGTTTGCACGTTCTCCCCGTGTCTCCCCTTCGGGTGCTCCAGTTTCCTTCCATAGTCCAAAGATGTGCAGGTTAGGTGGATTGGCCATGCTAAATTGTCCCTTAGTGTCAGAGGGACTAGCTAGGGTAAATGCAAGGGGTTATGGAGATAGGGCTTGGGTGGGATTATGGTCGGTGAAGCTCGATTGGCTGAATGGTCTCCTTCTGCACTGTAGCGTTCTATGATTAACCCTACAGATCTTGGAACTCTAAGGGGCAATTTAGAATGGCCAACCCACTTAACCCGCACATCTTTGGACTGTGGGAGGAAAGCGGAGCACCCGGAGGAAACTCACGCAGACACGGGAAGAACGTGCAAACTCCATACAGACAGTGACGTGAGGCCCTGGCGCTGAGAGGCAGCAGTGCTAACCACTGCGCCACTGCGCCGCCCATGCTTTGCTAACCAATCTCAATATGCCCTGCTATCTTTAAAAATCCGTGCACGTGTACCCCCCAGTGCTCCTGAACACTCTTTAGAATTGTATCTTTGGGCCAGATCTTTCTGGCCATTCACGCCCCGTTGCCACTGTAAGCAAGGACGGAGAAGTTGGCCCTCAGCCAAATCTCTGTTCACTGTAGCGGGTGTGAGCAGCCGGAAAAGTCCGACCCTGATCTTTTCACAACAACATAGAAATGCAGAACACCACGGAAGCTGACCACACAGTCCCACCTTCTACTGCTCACTGATGACCCACCATAACAGCCACATGGTTCCATACATTTACAAAGCATGCGTTTACCCTTGGCTATGTGAGGGAGTAACACATTCTCACACACTTCATTGTGCCTGTGGATATTTTTATAAGTACCTTACAGGAAATCTAAACTCCTTGTACTTTGTGTGAGGATAATTTTACAAACACTCGGGAATCACCATCCCGTGTTCCACCTCTCAGTTCCTCTTTTTGTACTGAATCCATATTTTAAAATCTAAACAAGTGGTGGAGAATATCGAAAACAATCAACTGGCAACGCCAGGATAGGATTAAATTACTGTCGTGTGATCATCCATGGCACTTCTAATCAATAAAAACAAATGTGGTGGCTTGCAACCTCATCCACAGCCAAGAAGATGTTCAGATATTTCTAATCCCTGCACAGGGGAGGCGATGGCCTAGTGGTATTATCACTAGAATCTAGAAACTCAGCTAATGTTCTGGGGACCCGGGTTCAAATCCCGCCACAGCAGATGGTAGAATTTGAATTCAATAAAAAATATCTGGAATTAAGAATCTACTGATGACCGTGAAACCATTATAGATTGTCAGAAAAACCCATCTGGTTCACTAATGTCCCTTGAGGGAAGGAAATCTCCTGTCCTTACCCAGTCTGGCCCACATGTGACTCCAGAGCCACAATGTGGTTGACTCTCAACTGCCCTCCCGAATGGCCAAGCAAGCCATTCAGTTGTACAAGGGCAACTAGGGATGGGCAATAAATGCTCGCCAGCCAGCAATGCCCATGTCCCACGAATGAATAAAAACCCCGATTCTGCACTCTGATATAATATGTGATATTAAACAGGTGGCCCAGTGGTAATGTCACTGGACTAGTAATCTGGAGGCCCAGACCAATGATCTGGGGACACGGATTCAATTCCCACCAAGGCAGCTGGTGGAATTGAAATTCAATTAGTAAATCTGGAATTGAAAGCTAGTCTCGGTAATGGTGGCCATAAAATTATCATTGAATGTTGTAAAAGCCCATCTGGTTCACTAATGTCCTTTCATAGAACATAGAACAGTACAGCACAGAACAGGCCCTTCGGCCCACGATGTTGTGCCGAGCTTTATCTGAAACCAAGATCAAGCTACCCCACGCCCTATCATCCTGGTGTGCTCCAGAAGGAAATCTGTTGTCCTTACCTGGTCTGGCCTACATGTGACTCCAGAACCACAGTAACAGGGTTGACTCTTAACCACCCTCATAAAAGACCTAGCAGCTGCACAGTTCAAGGGCAATTAGGGGTGGGCAACAAATCTTATATTAAAAACGAGCTAACTGAAGGAGCATCACCTCAACTTCCGATTAGCCACATTTACAGATCTCAGTTCAACAACTTTCTCCTCCAGCTTTTTTGTGATATATCCCAAACAAGTTTTCTTCCACTGAGCCTTCTGTCACTTGTTCTTACACTTTGCTACATTGTTGTTGCAATCTCTCCCAGCTCCCACAAATCACTGATCTTCTGTTCCAGCTGCCCCACCCTCTCTTATACACCATATAATCCAACATAGTTCTTGCTCTCAGCTCTGAAGACACCTAAGTCAGACATATTTGAAATGTTAACTCTGTTTCTCTCTCTCTACGGATGCTGTCAGACCTGCTGAGTTTTTCCAGCATTCTCTGTTTTTGCTCGTGCGGAAGTATTTCTTGATTCTTTTGGCCGATCTCCCATCATCCGCTCATCTTTAACTCTACTGCCTGTGTCCTAACTGACACCAAGCCCCCTTCACCCAATCACCACTTGAACTTGCTGATCTACGTTATTAGTTCCCGGTTCCGGAATGCCTTAGTTTTGAAAATTCTCATCTTATGCTTTCAAATCTCTTGTCCAGCCTGACTTGTGTCTACACTTCCCGCTGCCTTGGCAAAGCAGCCGGCATAAGGACCCCATGCAACCCTGACATTCTCTCTTTCACCTTCTTCCATCAGGAAAAAGATACAAAAGTCTGAGGTCATGAACGAACCGACTCAAGAACAGCTTCTTCCCTGCTACTGTCAGACTTTTGAATGGACCTACCTCGCATTAAGTTGATCTTTCTCTACACCCTAGCTATGACTGTAACACTACATTCTGCACTCTCTTCTTTCCTTCTCTATGAACGGTATGCTTTGTCTGTATAGTGCACAAGAAACAATACTTTTCACTGTATGTTAATACATGTGACAATAATAAATCAAATCAAAAACCTTTGCAATTTCCTTTAGTCCTACAACCCACTGAAATCTCACAACTTCCGCAATACTAACTTCTTAATCTATTAATTTTGATCTCTTCACTATTGGCGAGGCCGTGCCTTCAGTTGCCTGGACCCCAAGCTCTGGAATTCCCTCCCTAAACCCGTCCGACTCTCTCTCCCCCTTTCTTTCTCTCCTCCTTAACACCTTCCTCTTTCTCCAAGCGTTTGGTTATTTGTCTTAAAAACCTCCTTGTATGACTTGGTGACAATGTTTTTGATTGGTAATTGCTCCTGTGATGTGTCTCAGGGCATTTTAAGGCTGGCCACACATCCAAGTTATTGTTGGAGAATCAAGTCAAAAATGAAAGGTTTTGTCACAAATTGATTCAGTCAGTTATTAATTCCAATTTTTTTTCCCCACCAACTCTTCTCATGATCATCCAGGTTGCAGTTTTGTCGAGTTGTTTCTTCTGGCTTCAGGACTGAGTCATTGCCTGTGTTGTCTGGATCACTCACACTTCACTAGTGCTCATTCAGGAATCACCAACTGCACTGGATTGAGAGGATTTGCACCTTTATTGTCCCGATTTAATTGTATTTCTCTCCTCGAATTTCTTTAGCCCTTTGGAGACTTTCTGTTCTCATATTTTCCTTCTCCATTTCACTGTTATTTTCATTTAGCAAAATGTAGGAACATTCTTGGCTTGTTAGTGGCTTCTCACTTGCAACTGTGATCTAAACGCCAGGAATTTTAGAATTCCCTAGTTGTTTCTGAGAAGCTGTCATGAAGTAACCATTAGCTTGAGTCAGAGGAATTTCAGACTTGTGCTCTGTGTTGCAGGTGCAGAGTGACTGTTTCATCTGAAGCTGCAGATTTCGCCCCACAGTGGAAACAGAGTGATTTTCCTCAGGTCTGGCATTCATGTTCCCAGTGAAATGCCAACTATAAATTGATTTATTGTAAATACATTACAGTTATGCCCAGTCAATTCCATTGCCACATTCATTGAATTGTTACATTTCTGATGACAAACAGTTCAGTTATCTGATTATGAAGGACACAAGTCCCACTAACAGTCAGATACTGTGTTGTGGGGCCATTGGCTGTTCAACCCTTTATCTCATTCAGATTTTGTTCCCCTCAGGCCAAGTTTCGGAGTTTTAAATCAGCTATTATGCAAGCTATAGCAAGGACCCTAGTACACCAGCTCGTAGCAAGCCAAAGTCCTGAATACAGGTGTACAAAAATAGATATATTTCCAGATTCAGCTACACGTAATTAACATATACCAATCAAAGAGTGTATATTTTTATAAGAGCTATCTATGTCCACTCACAACTATTAATGAGGGTTACATCATGCATAAGTTACAAATGTTAAAAACCAATCAAAACTTTGGTACGTCTGCTTAAATATAATATCCAGTCAGTTTGAAGGTTTGAACATGCTAGCTGACCTAATTTATTATCATTACATGTTGTCCTTAACATCCCAACTTGTGTCTGGCTTTGTAGATATCAGTTATCTCTCCCATGTCCAAATGTCTGATTTAATGAATTCTCTCAGACGAGGAGCCGTCAATAGATAATCGAACCTATATTCTGGGGTTGCCTCCTTTGTAACTTGACCTTGACGTTTATCTGGGTTGGCTCTAATAAAGACCTGTGGTTTTTCTCATAGCAGCTTATGTGATTATTAACCTTTTTGGATATGTAGCCTCAAACTTTAAATAGATAATTATTTACTGATTACAAAAGGACAGTCAATCAGAAAATAATGTATTTGATAAAACAAATTGCAACTGATTTGAAAAGGGAGTGAAACTTGTGTTGATGGAGAAAGGGATCGGCCACATGTCAATCCCCACAGAATGCCCAGCACCCACTGGGGTGGCAGCTCTGTGACTGATGCTTCTCTTAATCCATTAAAGAACAGGGAAGAGAGACTCCTGAGACTGAGATGGTGTTGTCACTAGGATCTAGTGCTGAGTTATGAGGTCAATACGGCTATCGATTTTTGTCAGAGGAAATTGCTTGCTCAACACCGATTGCTACACCACCCGTACTCCCGCCCCCAAGTTTGCTGAGGATAAAGGATTCAGATGATTCATAACTTGGAAATATGATAGTTAGTTGTAGACTTGGGGAGACGATGGCCGAGTGGCATTATCGCTAGAGTATTAATCAAGAAACTCAGCAAATGTTCTGGGGTCCCGGGTTCTAATCCCTCCACGGCAGAAGTTGGAATTTGAATTCAATTTAAAAAGACCTGGAATTAAGAATCTACTGATGACCATGAAACCATGGTCGATTGTCAGAAAAACCCACCTGGTTCACTAATGTCCTTTAGGGAAGGAAATCTGCCCTCCTTACCCGGTCTGGCCTACATGTGACTCCAGAGCCACAGCAATGTGGTTGACTCTCAACTAGGGATGGGCAGGAAATGCTGACCCAGCCAGCGACACCCATGTCCCATGAATGAATTTAAAAAGAGCTTCAAGATTATATTGACACAATGGTGAAATTGCAGATTGAGGACAATGCAGAGAAGCGTGAAGTGATGCACTTTGGGAGTATGATTATGTAAAGACAGTATCATTACAATGGTAGGGTTTTGAAAAGTGGAAGTGAGCAGAGAGACCTTGGTGTCCATGTACAGAAATCCTTCAACTTGGCAGGACTAGCAGATAAGGTGGTTAAAATGTAGATGGGTTACTCGGGTTTATAAATAGGGAAATAGAATATTAAAGCAAAAAGACCATGTTCAAACTTTATAACTCACTGGTGGGGCCTCAGCTGGAGCATTGTGGACAATTGTAGACTTCCCACTTCAGGAAAGGTGTAAAAGTCTTTGAAAGGATTGAGAGGAGGTTTTCCAGGATGTTACCAGGAATGAGGGAGTTTGGTTATGAGGAGAGGTTGGAAATGTTTGAACTGACTGGTTCTCCTTGGAACAGAACAAAGAACAAAGAACCATACAGTACAGGAACAGGCCCTTCGGCCCACCAAACGATCATGTTGTCCTATCTAGACCAACCGCCTGTATCCCTCTATTCCCCGCCTGTTCTTGTGTCTATCCAGATAAGTCTTAAATGTCGCTAATGTATCTGCCTCAACCACCTCACTTGGCAGTGCATTCCAGGCCCCCACCACCCTCTGTGTAAAAAGCTTCCCCCGCACATCTCCACTGAACCTTTCCCCCCTTACCCTGAACTTGTGCCCCCTTGTAATTGTCACTTCTGCCCTGGGAATACAGAGAAGGTTGAGAGGTGTCCGAATAGAGATTTAGAAGATGATGAGAGGTTCTGACAGAATAAATAGAGCAAAACTATTCCCTCTGGTGAGTGAGTCAATGAGAGATCATAGATTTAAAATCGTGGTGAAAGATCGAGAGGGGAGATGGGGAGAATTGTTTTCACTCAGAGAGATGTTAGGATCTGAAACACCCGACCCAAAAAGACGATATAGGATGTCAATTCCATAAATCATTTTAAGAAGGGAGTTGGACAAGGTTTTGAGGATGAAGAACTTATGGACAAAAAGCAGAGATGTGGGACTAAGCACAACAGGCTGGATGTTCTCCTCCCATACCTTAGGTTTGGATGAATTGATAAACATCGTAGCCCAGCGGCCTAGCTTGTGTGAAAGTATCCCAGAGGGAAAGTCCCACTGTGTGGAGGACGTCAGTCACTGAAGATTCTGAGGACAGCTGCTTTGGTGGACTAGAGTTATGATAAGTGCACAGTGCCGAACAGAATAGATTCGAAAAATGGGCCTCTCCACACAGTCACTCACAGACAATTCAAGGTGTGTGCAATATTCTAAATTCTTTTGAAGGACATTAATTTAGCATTACCCAAACGCTCTTCCATGTGGTCTGTGAAGTCTGAATCCTGTGATCTGTAGTCTGGGCATGACCTGGTCAACTGGATAACTGGATTCCTAATGTTCCTTTGTCATCAGGATATCATCTTGGTTGGGCTTTGTGTTCACTCAGTGTTCTCTCCTCAAATGATGCTGTTATATTAACACACTGTACTACATATTGCTGTATGATTGAGAGTGACGGAGAGAATGCAGAAGACAAAACAAGGACTTTGATTTTTCCCTCCGTCACTGCCAATATACTCTCCGTGCCAATGAGTGTTTTCTGTTTAGGCTTGTGGGACAGCATGACCTAATGCTGGTTCTGTGCTCTCTTATAGAACATAGAACATTACAGCGCAGTACAGGCCCTTCGGCCCTTGATGTTGCACCGACCAGTGAAACCAATCTAAAGCTCCTCTAATCTGCACTATTCCAATATCATCCATATGTTTATCCAATAACCATTTGAATGCTCTTAATGTTGACGAGTCCACTACTGCTGCAGGCAGGGCATTCCACGCCCTTACTACTCTCTGAGTAAAGAACCTACCTCTAACATCTGTCCTATATCTCTCACCCCTCAATTTAAAGCTATGTCCCCTCGTGTTAGCCATCACCATCCGAGGATAAAGGCTCTCACTATCCACCCTATCTAATCCTCTGATCATCTTGTATGCCTCTATTAAGTCACCTCTTAACCTTCTTCTCTCTAACGAAAACAACCTCAAGTCCCTCAGCCTTTCCTCATACGATTTTCCCACCATACCAGGCAACATCCTGGTAAATCTCCTCTGCACCGTTTCCAACACTTCCACATCTTTCCTATAATGCGGCGACCAGAACTGTACGCAATACTCCAAGTGCGGCCGCACCAGAGTTTTGTACAGTTGCAGCATGACCTCCTGACTCTGAAACTCAATCCCTGCACCAATAAAAGCTAACACACCGTACACCTTCTTAACAACCCTATCAACCTGGGTGCCAACTTTCAGGGATCTATGCACATGGACACCCATATCCCTCTGTTCATCCACACTACCAAGTATCTTACCATTAGCCCAGTACTCAGTATTCCTGTTACTCCTTCCAAAGTGAATCAGCTCACACTTTTCCACATTAAACTCCATTTGCCACCTCTCAGCCCAGCTCTGCAGCTTATCTATGTCCCTCTGTAACCTGCCACTTCCCTCCCCACTGTCTAACAACTCCACCGACTTTAGTGTCATTCGCAAATTTACTAATCCATCCTTTTACGCCCTCATCCAGGTCATTAATGAAAATGACAAACAGCAGTGGCCCCAAAACAGATCCTTGTGGTACACCACTAGTAACTGAACTCCAGGATGAATATTTCCCATCAACCACCACCCTCTGTTTTCTGACAGCTAGCCAATTCCTGATCCAAACCGTGAAATCACCCTCAATCCCATGTGTCCGTATTTTCTGCAAAAGCTTACCATGGGGAACCTTATCAAATGCTTTGCTGAAATCCATCTACACCACATCAACCGCTTTACCCTCATCCACCTCTTTGGTCACCTTCTCAAAGAACTTATGCTGTTCCTCTGTCAGGTTCTGCCCCAATCTGTCCTGAAGAGAGAAAGTTCAGAGTTATAGTACTCGGGCAGTACATGCAGTGACGCCATCATGCATCCCACAGGTTTGTTTGGAGGATTTTAACAGGATATATGTTTTTTAAAAGTCAGTGACGTAAGAACGTTCCCAGTGATCATTTGAACGTGCAAAGCAGGTGTCATATGACCACATATCTGAGGTAATGATTGAGATATATACAGTTATCCCTGTCCTTCATTCAACGACAGACATTATGTAATAGGTCAAGAGAAAATACTGTGGCATGCAGTCTTTGCTTATATTTTTATTGTGGTCTAGCGGGTAACCTATTTTCACTGCCCACAGACATTTGGCCCATCTCTTCCTCTTGTGCTATGGTGCTGTGGGTGTTCAAACTCCCAGACATTCTCGCTTTCAGCACTTGTGAGGGAGCGGGTTCCCTCGGGTTTCAAACAAGTCTTGCATGCTTGTAGCTGCGGGTCCACTTCCAGACGTTGTATTTTTGGATTGATGCAGCTCCAATGCAGCTTCACTCTTAACCCTCAGTAATTCTGCAGCTAGTAAAAACGACGGTAAAACTCTTTACATTCTGGACATAAAGAAAGAGGATGTGTTGGAAATTTTGAACAGCATCAAGATAGATAAGTCGCCGGGACCGGATGGGATGTACCCCAGGTTACTGTGGGAGGCGAGGGAAGAGATTGCAGAGCCTCTGGCGATGATCTTTGCATCATCGATGGAGACGGGAGAGGTTCAGGAGGATTGGAGGATTGCGGATGTGGTTCCTATATTCAAGAAAGGGAATAGGGATAGCGCAGGAAATTACCGACCCCCGGTGAGTCTAACCTCAGTGGTTGGTAAGTTGATGGAGAAGATCCTGAGGGACAGGATTTAATGTTCATTTAGAGAAGTTTATTATGCTCAAAAGTAGTCAGCATGGCTTTGTCAAAGGCAAATCGTGCCTTACGAGCCTGGTGGAGTTCTTTGAAAATGTGACTAAACACATTGACGAAGGAAAAGCGGTAGATGTGGTTTACATGGACTTCAGCAAGGTGTTCGATAAGGTCCCCCATCAACTTTTTGAGAAAGTGAGAGGGCATGGGATCCAAGGGGCTGTTGCCTTGTGGATTCAGAACTGGCTTGCCTGCAGAAGGCAGAGAGTGGTTGTAGACGGGTCTTTTTCTGAATGGAGGTCGGCCACCAGTGGAGTGCCCCAGGAATCTGTTCTGGGACTCTTGCTGTTTGTCATTTTCATAAATGACCTGGATGAGGAAGTGGAGGGATGGGTTGGTAAGTTTGCCGACGACACACAGGTTGGTGGTGTTGTGGATAGTTTGGAGGGATGTCAGAAGCTGCAGCGTAACATAGATAGGATGCAAGACTGGGCGGAGAAGTGGCAGATGGACTTCAACCTGGATAAATGTGTAGTGGTCCATTTTGGCAGGTCAAATGGGATGAAGGAGTATAATATCAAGGGTAAGACTCTTAGCAGTGTAGAGGATCAGAAGGACCCTGGGGTCCGGGTCCATAGGACTCTTAAATCGGCCTTGCAGGTAGAGGAGGTGGTTAAGAAGGTGTATGGTGTGCTGGCCTTCATCAATCGAGGGATTGAGTTTAGGAGTCGGGAGATAATGATGCAACTTTATAGGACCCTCGTCAGACCCCACTTGGAGTACTGTGCTCAGTTCTGGTCACCTCATTACAGGACGGGTGTGGAAATTATTGAAAGGGTGCAGAGAAGATTTACAAGGCTGTTGCCTGGATTGGTTGGCATGCCTTATGAGGATAGGTTGAGGGAGCTTGGTCTTTTCTCCTTGGAGAGACGAAGGATGACAGGTGACCTGATAGGGGTGTACAAGATGTTGAGAGGTATAGATCGGGTGGATTCTCGGAGGCTTTTTCCCAGGGCTGAAATGGCTGCTACGAGAGGACACAGGTTTAAGGTGCTGGGGAGTAGATACAGAGGAGATGTCAGGGGTAAGTTTTTCACACACAGAGTGGTGGGTGAGTGGAATCGGCTGCCGTCAGTGGTGGTGGAGGCAAACTCGATAGGGTCTTTTAAGAGACTTCTGGATGAGTACATGGGACTTAATAGGATTAAGGGTTATAGGTAAGCCTATATATAAGCCTAGGTAGGTAGGGACATGGCCGGCGCAACTTGTGGGCCGAAGGGCCTGTTTGTGCTGTATTTTTTCTATGTTCTATGTTCTAACTCTTCACCTACACTGGGCGTGCTGCCCTCTCCAGCTGTAAACTCACATTGGGAGCGAGCGGGAGAAACCAGCCATGATTGTAGTGAATGATGGAGCGGGCTCGACAGATCTGCATGGTTTACCTCTGCTCCTCTTTCTTATGTTTTTAACTGATTCTGTGCGTTGACTGTGCAGAGTTAATGATCCGCTGCCACTCAGATGCTGTGGAATCTAAACATTGCACCAATTGATTATTGTAGCTATCTTGTCACCTCCGTGAACATCAGAGGAATTCTACTCCACATAACAGTGTTGTCGCTTTTCTCCAACCTCACCCGCACCTGGGGTTCTCCGACCTCCCCTGCGGCTGGGATTCTCCGACCGCGCCGGCGGCTGGGATTTTCCGACTTTGCCAGTGCTGGGATTCTCTGACTTTGCCCGTGCTGGGATTCTCCGACCTCACCCGCGGCTGGGATTCTCCAACCTCGCCCCGCGGCTGGGATTCTCTGACTTTGCCCATGCTGGGATTCTCCGACTTTGCCCGTGCTGGGATTCTCCGACCTCGCCCCGCGGCTGGGATTCTCCAACCTCGCCCCGCGGCTGGGATTCTCTGACTGTGCCCATGACTGGAAATCTCCGACCTCGCCCGTGCTGGGATTCTCTGACCTCGCCCGCAGCTGGGATTCTCCAGTCCCGCTGCTGTGAATGGAGATTTGGCTGAGCGCCAGATTCTCGGTTCCCCCGGGCAGCAGCAGCGGGGCACGCGAGACTGGAAAATTTATGTCTTCTTTGTAACAGGGCGAAAGCAGCACACTTCCTAACCTGGATTGGATCCACTTTGCAATAACAGGTTCAGGTGGTGTTTTAAATCACACAGACTTAACTTTGCAGCATTGAATCCACACTGGAAAATAAAATGTGGCATTATTGTCGATCAAAAGTACTTTTTCTCACCTTTTGATCTGATTTGATTTGATTTATTATTCTCACATTTATTAGTATACAGTGAAAAGTATTGTTTCTTGCACGCTATACAGACAAAGTATACCATTCATAGAGAAGGAAAAGAAAGAGTGCAGAATGTAGTGTTACAGTCATAGCTAGAGTGCAGAGAAAGATCAACTTAATGTGAAGTAAGTTGATAGCAGCAGGCATGGAACCAAGGATAAATCATTGCAAAATTCAAGCCCTTTTTGCAGATAGCTTAAATTAATAAATTACCTTTTCATCTGTTGCCAAATTTGAAATCTGTAAAACAATTAATCCTTTGGGGACAGACTCACCATCCTTTGTGCCAGTTTCTCAATGGGCAGCGATCTCTGCTCACAAAGTCTCTCACCAGTTGTACATTGCTGACATAGTGGTTGCTATAATGTGTGCACACTGCTTGTAAGCATAAGGCTATTGGAAATAAAGGCAGAAGTCGGCCTTATAGCCTCATCAAGCTTGTTCCACCATTTAATGAAATCATGCATGGTTTTCTATCTCAATCTTCCTTTCCTGCCCTTCCTGCCCAAAAATCTCAATCTCAATCAGAGCATTCACAGCTCTGTGTAGAGAATTCCAAAGAGCATGTGAGTGAAGAGATTTCTCCTCATCTCATGAGGAGAAAAGGCATGCTTGCCTTCATAGGACGGGGCATAGAGTATAAAAGTTGGGGTCTGATGTTGCAGATGTATAGAACGTTGGTTCGGCCGCATTTGGAATACTGCACCCAGTTCTGGTCGCCACACTACCAGAAGGACGTGGAGGCTTGAGAGAGAGTGCAGAGGAGGTTTACCAGGATGTTGCCTGGTATGGAAGGGCTTAGTTATGAGGAGAGATTGGGTAAACTGGGGTTGTTCTCACTGGAAAGACGGAGGATGAGGGGTGACCGAATAGAGGTGTATAAAATTATGAAAGGCATAGATAGGGTGAACGGTGGGAAGCTTTTTCCCAGGTCGGTGGTGACGTTCACGAGGGGTCATAGGTTCAAGGTGAGGGGGGGGGAGGTTTAACACGGATATCAGAAGGACGTATTTTACACAGAGGGTGGTGGGGGCCTGGAATGCGCTGCCGGGCAAGGTGGTGGAGGCGGACACACTGGGAACGTTTAAGACTTATCTCGATAGCCACATGAACGGAGTGGGAATGGAGGGATACAAAAGAATGGTCTAGTTTGGACCAGGGAGCAGCGCGGGCTTGGAGGGCCGAATGGCCTGTTCCTGTGCTGTATTGTTCTTTGTTCTTTGTTCTCAGTTGTCAATGGTTAGCTCCTTATCCTAAGATTGTGATCCCTAGATCCATCCAGGAAAAAAACAAGCTCTCCAAATCAACCTTGTCAAGCCCTCAAAGAAGTTTCTACCTTTCAGTGTGGTCTGGTGAACCTTTGTTGCACCCTTCTCTAAGCCAAATCTATACTTAGGGTATATAGTGTAGTATCAGTAAGTAGTTTCACAACACCAGGTTAAAGTCCAACAGGTATATTTGGTAGCACGAGCTTTCGGAGCTTTCCCCTTCGGGCAACGCTCCGAAAGCTTGTGCTGCCAAATAAACCTGTTGGCCTTTAACCTGGTGTTGTGAGACTTCTTATTGTGCCCACCCCAGTCCAACGCTGGCAACTCCACATCATAATGTAGTATCTATAGATAAAAGATCCAAACACACCGTGGTGCTAGCTAATTCCAGCAAAACCTCCTTACTCTTACGCGTCAATCTTCTTGCAATAAAGGCTAGCAACCATTTGTCTTCCTAATTAGTTGCTGTACCTGCATGTCGACTCCCTGTGATTCTCTGTAAGGCTCTCCAAACCCCCTCTGCAGATATTACGAAGGTATTTCCTCTCATGGGGAAATCTAGAACTAGGAAGCACGGATAGAAGGGAGGAGGTTTCCCATTTGCGATGAAGAATTTCCTCTCTCCTCAGCTCATTTCTTTGGAATACTCTACCACGGGGAGCAGTGGGGGCTGCTGGGTCATCAAATATATTCAGGGCTGTGTTTGAGAGATATTTGATCAACAAGGGGGGGGTCAAGGGCTATGGAGGAACAGGCAGCAAGGTGACAATGGGATCAGCCATGATCTTATTGAATGTTGGAGAAGGTTTGATGGGCTCAATGGTCTACTCCTGCTCCTATTTCTTAGGATCTCATGATCTTAGGAATATTAACTAGTTTGCCCAATTTTAACCAGTATTAGTCCAATTCAGATATGCACAAAAGGAACCTGCACCTGTTCCTTGTCCCTGTGGCAATATTCATGAAAAATGAGACAACGTTTGTGCTTTGTCAAGTGTTTGCCCTTCTACCAGGACCTAGCCAGTCATGTTTAAAGGGTTATGTTTAAGGGATTATGTTTAAAGAGGAATCAGAGGAGATTGCGGTGGAAGCCATGGTGCCTATCTCTACACCAGAACCTTTCGCTGACAGACAACTGTCATTCCTTACTCATTTGCCTTCCAGGAGATACATGTGAAGTGGGAGGTGTCAGATGAGTGAGTGCCCAATTGTTCTCCGCAGACTGCCCCAACCTTGGAGATGACACCCGTTAAAGATCATAAGACCATAAGACCATAAGACATAGGAGCGGAAGTAAGGCCATTCGGCCCATCGAGTCCACTCCACCATTCAATCATGGTTGATTTCAACTCCATTTACCCGCTCTCTCCCCATAGCCCTTAATTCCTCGAGAAATCAAGAATTTATCAATTTCTGTCTTGAAGACGCTCAACGTCTCGGCCTCCACAGCCCTCTGTGGCAATGAATTCCACAGACCCACCACTCTCTGGCTGAAGAAATTTCTCCTCATCTCTGTTCTAAAGTGACTCCCTTTTATTCTAAGGCTGTGCCCCCGCGTCCTAGTCTCCCCTGTTAATGGAAACAACTTCCCTACGTCCATCCTATCTAAGCCGTTCATTGTCTTGTAAGTTTCTATCAGATCTCCCCTCAACCTCCTAAACTCCAATGAATATAATCCCACGATCCTCAGACGTTCATCGTATGTCAGGCCTACCATTCCTGGGATCATCCGTGTGAATCTCCGCTGGACCCGCTCCAGTGCCAGTATGTCCTTCCTGAGGTGTGGGGCCCAAAATTGCTCACAGTACTCCAAATGGGGCCTAACCAGTGCTTTATAAAGCCTCAGAAGTACATCCCTGCTTTTGTATTCCAAGCCTCTTGAGATAAATGACAACATTACATTTGCTTTCTTAATTACGGACTCAACCTGCAAGTTTACCTTTAGAGAATCCTGGACTAGGACTCCCAAGTCCCTTTGCACTTTAGCATTATGAATTTTGTCACCGTTTAGAAAATAGTCCATGCCTCTATTCTTTTTTCCAAAGTGTACGACCTCGCACTTGCCCACATTGAATTTCATCAGCCACTTCTTGGACCACTCTCCTAAACTGTCTAAATCTTTCTGCAGCCTCCCCACCTCCTCAATACTACCTGCCCCTCCACCTATCTTTGTATCATCGGCAAACTTGGCCAATATCGAGTGATCCTTGAGCCGTGCCATCTTTGGGCACAGAGAGCATTTCCTGCACTCATTTGATGGCTGGTGTTTGATTAGTTTTAAACTTTATTTATTAGTGTCACAAGCAGGCTTACATTAACACTGCAATGAAGTTACTGTGACAATCTCCTAGTCGTCACACTCTGGTGCCTGTTTGGGTACACTGAGGGAGAATTTAGCACGGCCAATGCACCTAACCAGCACGTCTTTGGACTGTGGGAGGAAACCAGAGCACCCGGAGGAAACCCACACAGACACGAGGAGAATGTGCAAACTCCACACAGACAGCGACCCGAGCTGGCAATCGAACCCGGGTCATAAGAACATAAGAAATAGGAGCAGGAGTAGGCTATCTAGCCCCTCGAGCCTGCCCCGCCATTCAATAAGATCATGGCTGATCTGATAGTGGGTTCAGTTCCACTTACCCGCCCGCTCCCCATAACCCTTAATTCCCTTATTGATCAGAAATCTATCTACCTGTGACTTAAACATATTTAACGAGGTAGCCTCCACTGCTTCAATGGGCAGAGAATTCCAGAGATTCACTACCCTCTGAGAGAAGTTCCTCCTCAACTCTGTCCTAAACTGACTCCCCCTTATTTTGAGGCTGTGTCCTCGAGTTCTTGTTTCCTTTCTAAGTGGAAAGAATCTCTGCCTCTACCCTGTCGACCCCCTTCATTATCTTATATGTCTCTATAAGATCTCCCCTCAGCCTTCTAAACTCCAACGAGTACAGGCCCAATCTACTCAATCTCTCCTCATAAGCTAACCCCCTCATCTCCGGTCTCAACCTGGTGAACCTTCTCTGTACTCCCTCCAAGGCCAATATATCCTTCCGCAAATAAAGGGACCAAAATTGCACACAGTACTCCAGTTGCGGCCTCACCAGTACCTTGTACAATTGCAGCAAGACCTCCCTGCTTTTATGCTCCATCCCCTTCGCGATAAAGGCCAACATTCCATTTGCCTTCTTGATCACCTGCTGCACCTGCAAACTGAGTTTTTGCGATTCATGCACAAGGACCCCCAGGTCCCTCTGCGCAGTAGCATGTTGTAATTTTTCACCATTTAAATAATAGTCCATTTTACTATTATTCCTTCCAAAGTGGATAACCTCACACTTGTCAACATTATACTCCATCTGCCAGATCCTCGCCCACTCACTTAGCCTATCCAAATCTCTCTGCAGACTTTCTGCATCCTCCACGCAATTCGCTTTCCCACTCATCTTTGTGTCATCCGCAAACTTTGTTACCCTACACTCGGTCCCCTCCTCCAGATCGTCTATGTATTTGGTAAACAGTTGAGGCCCCAGCACCGATCCCTGCGGCATGCCACTGGTCACCAACTGCCAGAAAAGCACCCATTTATTCCAACTCTCTGCTTCCTGTTAGATAGCCAATCCTCAATCCACGCTAACACTTTACCCCCAACTCCGTGTACGTTAATCTTCTGCAGCAACTTTTTGTGAGGCACCTTATCGAACGCCTTCTGGAAATCTAAATACACCACATCCACCGGTTCCCCTCTGTCAACTGTACTCATTACATCTTCATAAAAATCCAATAAATTCGTCAAACACAACTTTCCTTTCATGAATCCATGCTGCGTCTGCTTGATCGAACCATTTTTTTCCAGGTGTCCCGCTATTTCTTCTTTAATGATGGATTCCAGCAATTTCCCAACTACGGTCGTTAAGCTAACTGGCCTGTAGTTACCCGCCTTTTGTCTACCTCCTTTTTTAAACAGTGGCGTCACATTAGCTGTTTTCCAATCAGCCGGCTCTTCCCCAGAGTCCAGCGAATTTTGATAAATTACAGCCAACGCATCTGCTATTACTTCTGCCATTTCTTTCAGTACTCTGGGATGCATTCCATCCGGGCCCGGGGACTTGTCTACCTTTAGTCCCATTAGCCTACCAAGCACTACCTCTTTAGTAATAGTAATCGTTTTAAGGGCCTCACCTCCTACAGTCCCACGACCGTCAATTTTCGGTAAGCTATTTGTGTCCTCTACCGTGAAGACCGACACAAAAAACTTCTTTAAGGCCTCGGCCATTTCCTCATTTCCCATTATTAAATCCCCCTTCTTGTCTTCTACGGGTCCAACATTTACTTTAGCTACTCTTTTCCTTTTTATATATTTGTAAAAACTTTTACTATCAGTTTTTATATTTTGTGCTAGTTTAGTTTCATAATCTATCTTTCCTTTCTTTATCGCTTTCTTAGTAGTTCTTTGTTGTTTTTTAAAGCTTTCCCAATCTTCTAATTCCCCACTAGTTTTGGCCACTCTGTACGCATCGGTTTTTAATTTAATACTCTCCTTCATTTCCTTAGTTATCCACTGCTGGCTATCCCTTTTCTTACATTCCTTCTTTATCACAGGAATATATTTTTGCTGAGTACTGAGAAAAATCTCCTTAAAAATCCACCACTGATGCTCAGCTATCCTACCAACTAGTCTGCGCTCCCAGTCTACATTAGCCAAATCTGCCCTCATCCTATTGTACTCCCCTCTGTTCAAGCAGAGGACACTGGTTTGGGACCCTACTTTCTCACCCTCCATTTGTATTAGAATTTCAACCATATTGTGATCACTCATTCCAAGAGGATCCCTCACAAGAAGATCATTAATTTTACCTGTCTCATTACACAAGACCAGATCCAAGATAACTCACTCCTTCGTAGGTTCTGTAACATACTGTTCGAGGAAACTATCCCGACAGCATTCTAAGAACTCTTCCTCAAGTCCACCGCGTCCGACTTGAGTCAACCAATCAATATGCAGGTTACAATCCCCCATGATTATTACTGTTCTGTTTTTGCACACATCCATTATTTGCTTGTTTATAGCCCGACCCACCTCAAAGTTATTACTTGGGGGCCTATAGACCACACCCACCAGTGACTTTCTCCCCTTACTATTCCTTATCTCCACCCACAACGATTCCACATTCTGCTCCTTAGAGCCTATATCGTCTCTCACTACCGCCCTGATGTTATCTTTAATTAACGGAGCTACCCCACCTCCTTTTCCTTCCTGTTTATCCTTCCAAAATGTCTGATACCCCTGGATATTCAGTTCCCAGTCCTGGTCACCCTGCAACCACGTTTCTGTAATGGCCACTAGATCATACCCATTTGTACTGATTTGTGCCATCAACTCATTCACTTTGTTTCGAATGCTGCTTGCATTCAGGTAAAGTGTCTTTATGCTAGCCTTTATATGGACCCGATTTGTTAGTGCATTCTTTTGATTGCACGCTCTGTCCCTACCTGTTGCAAACTGGTTATCCTTCCCCAGACCATCTCCTTGCACTGCGTTGACCACCTCCCTTCTTGTGTTTGTCACCTTTGTCACCAGGGTCCCTGGTGTTGTGAGGCAGCAGCGCTAACCACTGTGCCACCGTGCTGCCCATTGAACTCCTGACCCTCCTGAATAATGAATAGCACATTGTGCTACATAATGCCACAGGTCTGTGGAGAGTAATATAGATTCCTCACTGCTTTATTGACAATTTAAAGTGAAACTTACCGATGCTCTTGAGGTATAACTTGCCTGTTAATTCATATTTACTCTATGTTGTTCCAATTCATGTCAAGATAAAAGTTACAAAAAGTTGGAGTTTAAGAGCCGTGGGGTTATGCTGCAACTGTACAGGACCTTGGTGAGACCACATTTGGAGTATTGTGTGCAGTTCTGGTCACCTCACTATAGGAAGGATGTGGAAGCGCTGGAAAGAGTGCAGAGGAGATTTACCAGGATGCTGCCTGGTTTGGAGGTCTTATGAGGAAAGGTTGCGGGAGCTAGGGCTGTTCTCTCTGGAGCGGAGGAGGCTGAGGGGAGACTTAATAGAGGTTTATAAAATGATGAAGGGGATAGATAGAGTGAACGTTCAAAGACTATTTCCTCGGGTGGATGGAGCTATTACAAGGGGGCATAACTGTAGGGTTCGTGGTGGGAGATACAGGAAGGATATCAGAGGTAGGTTCTTTACGCAGAGAGTGGTTGGGGTGTGGAATGGACTGCCTGCAGTGATAGTGTAGTCAGACACTTTAGGAACATTTAAGCGGTTATTGGATAGGCACATGGAGCACACCAGGATGATAGGGAGTGGGATAGCTTGATCTTGGTTTCAGATAAAGATCGGCACAACATCGTGGGCCGAAGGGCCTGTTCTGTGCTGTACTGTTCTATGTTCTATGTTCTATTGGAACCTCTTCATTTGGGTTGTCCTTTGGTAAATTTTGGTTGCGTTTCTTTATGACTCAGCCATTGGGAACTGATTTCTACATCATTGCTGACATCTGTTGCAGTCGACAAAGGAGATATGAGAAATAATTCATAGGTTAAGACTGGGAGGAGTTCACACAAACTCAAAGGGAGAATATAGGCTTTCAAGGCCAATAATTGACCTAATTTCCTGTTGTATCTCTCTCGTCCAACTGGTCCCCCTGCATTCAAACTTCCAAATAAATTGTACCATTAAACACATACCTATCCGTGTTCTACAGTAAATTCCACAAAATTGTATTATTCAAAATGGAGGTGAAACATTGTCATATCATTACATTATCAACATCATTTTTAATCAATAAAAATCATGCGCAAATATCACTGAGCCTGTTAAACCACTGAGCTGTACTGAGGGAGTTTTAGCATTATTTATTTTTATTTATTCCTTCATTGGATGTGGGCATCATTGGCAATGCCAACCTTTGTTGCCCATCCCTAATTGCCCTTTGTGAGCCCATCACATTACTGTTGCTCTGGAGTCACATTGTAGGCCAGACCAGGTAAGGACGGCAGATTTCCTTCCCTAAAGGATGAACCAGATGGGTTTTTGCAACCATTGATGATGGTTTTGTGGACACCAGGGGTGGGATTTTATGGCCTCGCTTGGGCAAGATCGTAAAATCCCACCCGAGGCCAACGGAGATGCCCATTCTGGGAACCTCGCCCACCCCGAGCTTTCATTAGAGGTTTTTAATCTGTTGAATTTAAATTCCACCAGCTGCTGTGGTGGGATTTGAATCCATTTTTCCAGCGCATCAGCCTCGGCCTCTGGATTACTCGTCCAATGACATTATTCCTACACTACTGTTTCCCCACAATGGTCGAGCGGATGGAATTAATTCGTGTTTGCAGCGGAAAATGTGATGTATTCGTAATCATTTTTCTCTGTGTCCCATCCTCCAACCACAGAGCCACATTTCAAACTCATTCTGAAGACTAGTTTCTGAGTCTCACGGTCACTTTTACTGGGTCTGAATTAAGCATCTTAGCAACATTTACCAGGTTAGTTTGGCAAAGTGAAGATTTTCCGATTCGCGGTTGGACTTTACCTGGGAGGCACAATGTGGATACGTGTATAGAATATTCTTTGATCTCCAGTTAATATTTCCAGCATACAGCAATATGTGTTCCAGAGTGAGTTACTGAAAACCAGCAACTCGGTACATGAAGAGCTGTTTAAGATTAATTACTCTATGATAAATAGAAATTAACAGGCAGAGGGCTCCATGGCTAATTGAAGTCTCCATAAGGACCACATAAAAATGAGTTTGTCACAAGGTACTGGATTGGGACACAGAAAGTTTACTCTTTTAAACTCACTTTGGGCCTGGGTGTATTAGGAGTTAATCTAACATGGAATCTGTTTTGTAAGCGTGCAGGTAAAGTTTACACCGAGCATTTGAAAACTCTCTAGAGTACAGAGACCCCAAGATGCGATAACAAGCATGTTGACGGAATATGACACTTATAATCTGCTCCCTGCTGAGGGAAAGCGCACACACAGATTCCATTACCACACTCATTAGACTGCAGTGCACTTCAACTTAAAAGGGCTTTAATTGTGTGCAAATCATTGGCTTGTAACAACCAATCCAGTCACTAATTTATCCATTGCTTAAACCTGCATGGTGACAATGTATAACTTAGTACAGATAGCTGGCTGAACTATACAGAGGCCCAGGAACAGCTGCTATTTAATTTTTGGCACAAGGAATGATTGATTTATTGGCCGGTTAGTCTCAAGTCTTCCGTAGTCATTTGAAATGTAAGCTTCAGTGATGGGGTAGAAAGTAGGATTCAATACATCCATTTCACAGGCACATAGAAACATAGAAGATAGAAGCAGGAGGAGGCCATTCGGACCTTCGAGCCTGCTCCACCATTCATTATGATCATGGCTGATCATCCAACTCAATAGCCTGATCCCACCTTCTCACCCATATCCTTTGATCCCCTTCATGTCAAGTGCTATATCGAACTGCTTCTTTCTACTACTTCCTGTGGTAATGAATTCCACAGGCTCACCACTCTCTGGTGGAGAAATGTCTCCTCACCTCTGCCCTAAATGGTCTATCCTTTATCCTCAGACTGTGACCCCTGGTTCTGGACATCCCTCACCATTTTGAACATCCTTCTTGCATCCACTCTGTCTCGTCCTGTTAGAATTTTATAGCCTTCTATGACACACAAACCTTGACTCTAAAATTCTTATCCCCAATTTCAAATCCCCCCTTAGCCTTGCCCCTCCCCTATCTCTGAAACCTCCTCCAGCCCAACAAGCTGCAACGGACATTTCTGCACTCTTCCAATTGGGACATCATATGCACTGTTGGAACTTCCTCGTTCTCCAATCGGCAGCCGTGCCCCAGTGCTGCCTGGGCTGGAATTCTCTCCCCAACCCTGTCCACCTCTGTCCTCCTCTCTGTCCTCCTTAATGACTCTCTATGAAGCCTACCTCTTTGACTAAGTTTTGGGTCACTGTGCCCTGGCATCTCCTAACATATCCAGTGGTAAAACTTTGCTTGTTGATCACTGGCTTTGGGCGAGATTTTTCAGATGGTGAGGCACCTCGTCACCTTTTTTAAAAATTTGATTTGATTTATTATTGTCACATGGTATTAGTATACAGTGAAAAGTATTGTTTCTTGTGCGCTATACAGACAAAGCATACCGTTCATCGAGAAGGAAAGGAGAGAGTACAGAATGTAGTGTTACAGTCATAGCCAGGGTGTAGAGAAAGATCAACTTAGTGCGAGGTAGGTCCATTCAAAAGTCTGACAGCAGCAGGGAAGAAGCTGTTCTTGAGTCGGTTGGTACGTGACCTCAGACTTTTGTATCTTTTTCCCGACGGAAGAAGGTGGAAGAGAGAATGTCCGGGGTGCGTGGGGTCCTTGATTATATTGGCTGCTTTTCCGAGGCAGCGGGAAGTGTAGACAGAGTCAATGGATGGGAGGCTGGTTTGAGTGATGGATTGGGCTACATTCACAACCCTTTGTAGTTTCTTGCGGTCTTGGGCAGGGCAGGAGCCATACCAAGCTGTGATACAACCAGAAAGAATGCTTTCTATGGTGCATCTGTAAAAGTTAATGAGATCGTAACTGACATGCCAAATTTCCTTAGCCTCCTGAGAAAGTAGAGGCGTTGAAGAGATGGTAGGGACTAGGGGAGAAATAGGCCAATAAAGGAATCATTCTTTGGTGCCAAAAACGATCATGCCAAGGAGGGTTAATTGGTTTGAGACAGGACTTCCACCCATCCCTCCTCCTAGAGGAAACCCCACCTCAGGGAAGTGGAGACAATCAGATTGGCTGGCAGCATTGTAGACCAAGCAGCAAGGGCCAGGATTGTGATTACAGGTGGTCACCAGATTCTGAATCCCGGAGTCCAGGATCAAGAAGGTGGGTGGTGTCTCTTGGCAGGGAAGGGTGGCAGATTCATGGGTGTGGAGGTGGGGGTCTGATGGAGTTTGCAAAACCTTGACCTTTGTTAGAGACGCTATTGCTGTTGCCTTTCAGTCTGTGCTAACTTGGGCTTTGCCTTGGCTGAAGGCTGGAAGGATAGTCTGGCAGGGAGCTTTGCAATGCCTGTTACAGAAACAGCTAAAATTTCTTTCCATTCATTTGAAAGGATGGAACATTCAGCAATGCTGCTTGCCAAAGTTCCCTTTCTGAACTTTTCCCAGGCAATGCTCAATGCCCAGAATAGAAAAACCCAAATCCACTCAAATGTGTGATCTTCATAATTGCCATCAGCAAAAGGTTGCGGGAGGTAAAATCATTCCAAAGTATATTCACAGTACTTTCCTCATGGCCTGACTTTGTCTCTAGCTCATTCATTAGATATCCTGTGATTGGCTCATCCAGCACTGGCAATGCGGCTTCTTCTGTGTATATACAAAATAGGAGCAGGAGTAGGCCATTCGGCCCCTTGGACCTGCTCTGCTATTCAGTAAGATCATGGCTGATCAGTTTGTGTTTCAAATTCCTCATTTCCATTTACTCTTGATAACCTTTGATTTCCTTGCCTAACAAGAGTCGATCTACAGAGTGGATGGTGGCCCAGTGGTTAGCACTGCTCCCTCACAGCGCCAGGGACCCGGGTTCAATTCCAGCCTCGGGTCACTGTCTGTGCGGAGTCTGCATGTTCTCCCCGAGTCTGCATGGGTTTCCTCCGGGTGCTCTGGTTTCCTCCCACAGTCCAAAGATGTGAGGGTTAGGTTGACCAGCCATGCTAAATTGCCCCCCTTAGTGTGTCAGGGGGATTAGGAGGGTTACGGTGATAGGATCTGAGTGGGACAGTTGTCAGTGCAGGCTAGATGGGCCAAATGGCTTCCTTCTGCTCTGTAGATTCTATGATTCTATGATACATCTGCCTTGACAGTAGTTAATGACCTTCCTTCCATCAAGTTCTGAGGCAGAGAGTTCCAAAGTCGCACAACCGTCTGAGAAAAAGAATTTCTCCTCATCTCTGTCCTAAAAGGGAGGCCCCTAATTTTAAAAGTGCCCCCTAATTCTGGACTCATCCACAAGAGGAAACATCCTTTCCACATCCACCTTGTCGAGACCATTCAGGATCTTATATCTTTCAAGCAAATCACCCCCTCACTCTTCTAAACTCCAGTGGATACAAGCCCAGTCTGCCCAACCTTTCCTCAGAAGACTATCCGCTCATTCCAGGTACCAATCCAATAAGCCTTCGCTAAACATGCCTCCAATGCATTTACATCCTTATTTAAATAAGGAGACCAAAATTATATGACCTGTGATCTCAATTCCTCCTCTGAGAGGTAAACGAAACCTCTGAACAAATGCAAAAGGTAACATTCCTTTAGAGTTAAAGTTCAGTGGTGTCGAAGCCAGATGCAGCAATGTGGAAATCAGCAACGAGTTCTCAGGCTGCAGAAATCATCAAGAAGCCAAATTTAGATGTAGAAATAATCCAGATATGCTCATTAAAGGGTCCATAAAGGGTCCCAGCATGAATCAAACTCTGGAGCTAGGCCTGTGGGCCTGTGTTGAGTGTGGGCATCAGAATTTAGACAATGAGATAATTATCAACAGAAATGAACGGTAAATACAGTGTGAAATTCAATCAGGTTATTGATCTGGATCAATACATCGTCAATTAGTCATATTAGTCAATAATAATTACCAACTTGGTGAAATTGACAAAGTTCCAAGCTTCTCATTGGTAGAAGTGGTCATGTTATTTCCCTGCAATCAATCAGATTGGTTCAGAGTTCATATTCAATTTTGTAGGGATTACATTGGTAACTCAGGTTTTATTAATGATATATTCACTGCCATCTTTCAAAGTGTATATGCCATGATTAATGATTGATAGTAATCACCTATTCTATTTTTCAATATTAATCCTTCCTTATTATTATATACCTGGCCACCGCTTCTTTGCTGTAAATAACCATGTCATATTTTTAGCTTTTTTAACACATTATGATTTCTAACTCTCTGCCGGACATAAACTAAAATAAAATAAGTTTATTTGAAATCACAAGCTTTCGGAGTGCCGCTCTTTCAACAGGTCAGCGCTCCAAAAGCTCATGATTCTAAATAAACCTGTTGGATTTTAACCCGGTGTTGTGAGACTTTTTACTGTGCCCATCCCAGTCCAATGCCGGCATCTCCACATCAATAATAAAATATCACGAAATATCAGCCCTCATAATTCCCCCATCATCTTCATTGGTGCTGCCCTCTGTTTCCATGTTGCCGCCTTTGAGTAAGTCATAAGCCTTTCCAGAAAGCCCCCGTCAAAGGGCGGCCAGCAGTTCACGCTGGTGGGATTTTCCGGTCCCGCTGCAGTGAATGGAGATTTGGCTGAGCGCCAAATTCTCCATCCTCGTTGGCAGCGGCAGTGGGGCGTGAATGGCCGGTAAGATCACGCCCCATGTCTCTTTACGCTTGGTGATGGGGGTGGCTTTATTTCTGTCGTTCGCGCAGTCTTGCGTGCGTTTTCCGCCTCTCGCTACCAGCTTGGAATAACAGGCAGGTTCGCACTCCAGTAACCCAGCAGAGGATGGTGGCATCTCAACCTGTAACAACACCGACTCTCCATCAAGGATTACATTTAAATTTGATCTCATGGCCAATTTAGAATTCAAATCTCTCCCACCAGAGCTAAGAGGCTAATCCATTAACCGATTCACTGTTGCAAAGTAGATGATTGTTTCAAAACCAAAAGAGAAAACCCTGGAAAATCTCAGCAGGTCTGGCAGCATCTGTAAGGAGAGAAAAGAGCTGACGTTTCGAGTCCAGATGACCCTTTGTCAAAGCTAAAAGGCACAGAAAGTGGGAGATATTTATACTGCAGGGGGAGGGAATGAAAGATGAGTCAGAGCCACAGAAACCAGGGGAAAGGCTGCTAATGGCAGCCCATAGAGAGAATAAAGTGTGTGAATGGCCAAACGGCAGAGAAGTTGTAAGCTGTGACGGATGAAGATGTTGGGGGAGGGGGAAAGATGGGATAGAGGTAGAATATAGAGAAGCGGGAGGGGGGGGAGAGAAAAGATGAGGGAAGGGGGATGAAGTAGGGGGAAAGAGTGGGGGGGGGGAGAAGAAAAATGAAGACAATAAAGAAATAAAAAGAGTGATTTTAAAACACTGGTCAAGAAGGCCAGCATTTATCTCTGCACGAAGGAGAACTCTGGAGTTACTAATAAATCCAATCGGGAAATTAGGAGAAATTTCTCTATTCGGAGAGTGGCTGGAATGTGGAACTTGCTGCCACGGGAGGTGATTGAGGTAAATAGCTTAAGTACTTTCAAAAGGAACCTAGATGAGTATATGAGAGGAAAGGGGAGAGAAAGATACAGTAACGGGGATGGGCAGAGGCTGGTGTGGGGTACAGACACCAGCACAGACCAGCTGGCCATTTCTGGGCTGTGGATTCGATGTAATTTAACACAATTTATTTATTCAGGAGCAGTTGTACATCACAATACTGCCTATTCTCTGTGGGACTGTGTAACATACAGTACAAAAACTGTATATCATTCCTTTTAATCATTCATTGTCTCTGACTTAAATCTTTTTTGACATCCTCGGCAGAAAGCGAGCAGTTCTGGGGCTACCAGAAAGGTTGACAGAAAGGAGGGAACACGCATTCAGTGTTGGACTGAGCTTCCGAAGCAAGGAATGACAACCTTTCAACCCTTTCCCCAGTCAATGTGTCAAATGCTCCTTTTATCCAATTTCTTCACAACCATTTCAAAGAGATAATTTGACATATTTGGTATCATAAAGCACTTATTCCTTCAGAATTGAAATGCAGCATTTGATTTAGAGAATATAGCACTTGATTGTGGCTAAATTGACAAGTGTTGAGGCTACTGTCAATATATTTCATCTGTCAAGTGATTTGAGAAGCAGTAGGGTTGATAGCTAAGCTTCTTGGCAGTGATTTAGCAATTGCGCTGTAATGAAGCTGATCATGTCTCTCCTTTCCTATTTTGACAGATGACAAACTCTCCTGCCGAGAGAGTACTACAGCACACAGGATAAGACCATGGCCAGTGGATGGAATACATGATATCTGTTGCTAAAGGAACACCATCGCTCCAAATGCAAATGATTTGTGTTTTCCTGTTTCTTTCATTCTGCAACAGGCAGTTACTGAGTCAGACCCGAACTGGAAATTATATTGGCTCATCTGCAGTATGTGGTTAGTGCTTCAGTGTTTAGAAAGGAAATTATTTGTACCCCCGCCCCCCCTTGTGCAAACACTAACTCCGCCGCGACAAACAGCAAATATTCTGCCCCTTTTATTTACAGATTGAGCCAATGGGGCATGTTGATATCCGACTCTGGTCTTGAGCTAATTACAGTGAGGCTTCTTCCTCTGCCTCTGTGTATCCAGTGTAACTTCATTATGAGATTATCCTTTTGCAAGGGGATAAAAAAAAATATTAAAGAAATTCAGCTCGAAGTGCTCAGGCAGCACAGAAAGTGACAGGGTAAATTTGTGCTGAGCACTGTGGGCACTTTGTGGGAGAGGTGCAGAACGTAGCCACATGGCACGGAGCATTACAATGCCCAGCAGACATGTTGCATTGGTGCACACATCTGTGACCTTTAAATTGACGCCATGATGTACAGTGCCAATTAAGTGTGGATTTGATCTCCGAACTTTGCAGTTGGACCCAGTCAGCTATGTCACAAAAGCCATTGTTTTCATCGGCAGAATTCTATGTTTCTTCGCTTTAAGTGCGAAATGTTAATTTTGTGCCTACAGACACAGCCTGGCCTGGCTGCCCGTTGCTGGAATTTATACAGCTCATTGGTAGCAGTTACAGTTGACTTATCATTTCTCAGCTTAGGAGCGCCCATCGCACAAACTGAATAAATATTCTGGCACAAATCGCTCCAGGTGTGTGATGTTTGCTCTGGAGATAAACAAAGCTGCCTTGAACGTTGTGCCGATTGCGGAGAATAAGCAACATGCAGAGGGGTGGTGGGCGCCAGGAACTCGCTGCCGGGGGAGATAGTGGAAGCAGATACGATAGTGGCTTTGAAGGGGCGTCTTGGCAAATACATGAACAGGATGGGGATAGAGGGATATGATCCCGGGAAGGGGGTTTCAGTTCAGTCGGGCAACATGGTCGGTGCAGGCTTGGAGGGCCGAAGGGCCTGTTCCTGTGCTGTAATTTTCTTTGTTCTTTGATCTTTGTTCTAAATAAAACTATTTAGAAATTTTGGCCGGAATTCTCCAGCCGTTCACGCCGTCGGGATTCTTGTCCCGCTGGCAGCGCAGCGCAACTCTGCCTGTGGGTTTCCCACCGGAATTCCCATCGACAGCAGTGGGCCCAGAGAATCCCACCGCTAGCAAACAACACACCACCTCCCACCGGCAGGAAACAGGCAGCTGGGAGGCCGGAGAATCCCGCCCTGTATTTTTCCAGAACTGGACACGTTAACATGTCACCATCGGACAACGATGTAATTATACTTGTGAACAATATTAACGGACGCAAAGGCAATAGTCTGAAGGCCAAATGAACTTGCACGTGATGACTCAAATTGCACTGACGCTGAACAAGGATGATGTCATAGAATCCATAGGATCCCGACAGTGCAAAAAGAGGCCATTCGGCCCATCGAGTCTGTGCCGATCACAATCCCACCCAGGCCCTATTCCCGTAACCCCACATATTTAGCTTGCTAATCCCCTGACACTAGGGTCGATTTAGCATGGCCAATCAACCTAACCCGTACATCTTTAGACTGTGGGAGGAAACCCACGCAAGACACAGGGAGAACGTACAAACTCAGCACAGGCAGTCACCCAAGCTGAGAATCGAACCCGCGTCCCTGATGCTGTGAAGCAGCTGTGCCGCCAATGCCACTCTCCATAGCACCTTCCACTCTCCCAGGACATCCCAAAGCACTTTGCAGCCAGTGAAGTAATTTTTGAAAGGCAGTCGCAACTGATAATGTAGGAAATACATTAATGATCACGGTTGTAGTAATATATCCCTTGACTATCCTATCTGTGTCTTGAGTACCTTACCAGTATTTCCAACAGCCAATTATTACGGAAATGATCATCATTGCAATCTTTTAAAATGCGAGGATGATTCATTTGAAAGCAGCGTTGTAGCTATGGTTGTGCAGTGCTATATGGGCAATGCAGGAGACCGTGCATTATTCATATATCGTGTTTTACAGGATTAAGATAATCACCCATCTTTCCTTCATGGTCAAAGTAATAGTGAAGTATGATAGTTGCCAGGAATGTACAATCAATATGCTTTTGGTTATGAGTACCGGATTAATAATTTAAAGTCCCAAACAATGTAACCCTCCCTGTGTAGATTCTTCCAACACTTTTGGCCTTTGTTTTGGAAACGCAGCAGTTTAAAATTAAGCTTCAACTTTGCAATTTTCGCAACTTAGCTTAGGAAGGACTGTCACACAATTTGAATAAATATTCTTGCTCCAGGTGTGTGATGTTTGCCCTGGAGACAGACCAAGCTGCCTGAATGTGGTGCCGAATGTATAGAATCAGCAAAAAGCATATTAAATAAAACTGCACCACTTTAGAAATTTTGGCCACGATTCTCTGGCCGTCCAGGCCGGGAGTGACTCGCAAACACTCTTCAAGGAAGAAGAAATGAAAATAGCAAAGGTCCACCTTCAAACAGGAGGGATTCTCTGCCGAGGTCGCTATTGAAAGGGAGGAGAACTCTATGTATAGTTTCTACATAATTCACTTAGCAAGCTGCAAATTATTTACAGACCCAGCCATGAAGACATCTGCTGATGATACCAGAGAGCTCACAGCCCATTTGACAATCGTAGCGACCTCATCTTCGTGAGAATCGAAGTGTTTTCTTGGCATTGAGTTTTGATGACTATGAGATGAAATCTGTTCAGCTCGGCCAACAAAAGACAGCCAGAAAAGAAAAGCAGTTTTGCCCCGAATATATTACTGAGGTTTGGTTTGGGGGAGTGTGTCGTATCCAGACTCTCTCAAACATTTCTCTGTGAAAAGTATCATTGTTTGGCCCAGCCCAATTACATTCGTATCATTAAGCCTTTCCCCAGGTGTACACGCGGATTCAGGTTGGACAGACTCCATTTGTTAGACTGGTTATTTCCTTTACATTTTCAGTTCAGTTTTACAACTTGCCCATCTTATGTAAATTCAAAAGATATGTTAGATAAATAAAACTATCAAGAACTTGAAAATCCACTGGTGGGAGTGGTGCCACTTTTCTGCTAAAGGCAGCATGGTGGCACAGTGGTTAGTGCTGCTGCCTCACCGCGCCAGGGACCCGGGTTCGATTCTCGGCTTGAGTGACTGTCTGTGTGGAGTTTGCACATTCTCCCCGTGTCTGCGTGGGTTTTTCTCCAAGTGCTCCAGTTTCCTCCCACACTTCAAATATGTGCAGGTTACATGGATTGGCCATGCTAAATGCGTGGCTTACAGGGATAGAGTGGGGTGCGGGCCTGGATAAGATGCTCTTTCGGAGAGTCAGTGCAGACTCGATGGGCCGAATGGCCTCCTTCTGCACTGTTGGGGTTCTATGATTCTAAAAACTGTAACTAAACAACAACTTGCCTTTATTTATTTATTGGTTGTGGGTGTCACTGGCAGAGCAAATATTTATTGCCCATCCCTAATTGCCCTTGAACTGAGTGGCTTGCCAGGCTATTTAAGAGTCACATGTCGGCCAGACCGAGTAAGGACGGCAGATTTCCTTCCCTAAAGGACATTGGTGAACCAGTGGGGTTTTTGTAGCTACTATTTCATGGCTATCATTAGATTTTTAATTCCAGATTTTTATTGAATTCAAATTTCACCATCCTCCTTGGTGGGATTCTAACCCGGATCTCCTGAGTGTTATCCTAGGTCATGGATTACTAGTCCAGTGACAATACCACTACGCTACCGTCTCCACCTACAGCACCTTTAATATAGTAAAACATCCCAAGGTGCTGTACAGGAAGGAGTGTGAGCTGGCAAAACCCACCACTGAGTCACTTAATGAGATATTGGGTCAGATGACCAAGAGCTTACCAAAGAGCTAAGTTTGAAAGTGCATCCTAAAAGAGGGGAGGCATACAAATGGAGAGAGTTAAGGAGGAAATTCCGCAGCTTAGGGACCAGGCAGCTGAAGGCATAGCACCAATGAATACATAGAATAGCCACAGTGCAGAAAAAAGCCATTCGGCACCGTCAACAATCCCACCCAGGCCCTATCCCTGTAACTCCACATATTTACCCTGCTAATCCATCTGACATCCCCCTGACACTAAGGAGCAATGGCCAACTCTCCTAACCAGCACATCTTGGACTGTGGGAGGAAACTAGAGCACCCGGAGGAAACCCACGCAGACACGGGGAGAAT